>NW_028263376.1:30565581-30728764 GCF_051168715.1 Poecilia mexicana
TAATGCTACTGCTGGTTCTAAAGTCACTCTCTTTGCAGTTTATGCATTTTTGCATACGTCCGCATGCGTACTTCTACTGCAGCTGATCTTTAGGTGTCTGAAAGTGACTGAAGTGTTTCCTGCAGAAGAATTTCACCTCTGAACCTCAGAGAAACACTCTGCCCATTCATCATGAAGAATCAGGAACACACACTCGTTCAAACATACAGTCAGGAGAAGAGAGACCAGTGGGAACATGTGGGAATGAATACACTTCATTTAGGTTTTCCACGATGATTCATGAGATCGTGATGCGAATCAGCCTCCTAGAGCCTGAACCTTTGACCCCTGCAGCTGGAAGCAGCACATTTGGTTCTTGTTCTGAGTGATTACGTCCTTACAGTCTTTTCTTCCTTCACAGTGGTCCGTATCCTTAAATTTTCCTCGCCACTCCCTAAATTTTTCCTAAAATATTCCAAGATTTTGCTGTATCTGACATGCGTCTTTCACTACGTGAATTATCTCCTTCTAAAATAACCAATAGGAAACTATGCTAAGAAATCTGATTTTTCCCTTTTCTTAGTTTGTCCGGTTGCCTTCCCTGATCCCAGTTTGTTTAGTTTCTATCATTACCCACCGTATATCCCCTCAGCACACACCTGGGGTTCTGGTGATTGTTGTTTTCCCTCCTATAAATTAAAGATGCCATGACTACTGAATTTAGATAACAGGCTCCAGACCAAAGTGATCAAAGTCGGCAGCTTTTCGATGGGTCTCTGCTTCAACACACCTGAATCAAATAATAAGGTAATCAGCAGGAATCTGTAGACCACAACAAGCTGCAGACTGGTAATTCACAAAGTGAATATTTTCATCTATTTCTAATTACAGTCAGTACTTAAATACCAAACCACCAAAAATATTCATATTCTCACCAGTGGATGACCACGCCAAGGCTCCATATCTGTAGACATGGCTAATGTCACTGAGGAAGAGTGATCGCTTCAGGAGGAGGAAACTTAAAAGGCTCTTTGTGTGTTTGAAGAACTCTGATGTCTGGACTGCATTTATATTCTGTTACTTTTTTTTTTCTTTTTTGCACATTTTCTTAGACATAATAACAAGTGAGTTCTGGGAGGTTTTTTTTCGTGTGAGGTGTTAGAACCACCACTGTGTAGATTATATATGCTCTGTTGGTAAGAGACTGAAGGGATAAGACAGATGAGGGAGACGCAGAGAGTGTGTGAACTTCATGTTAATCATGTGAAGTGATGAGAGGGTTGAGAGTTTTTATTGTGAAAGAGCTGGCCCGCTTTTTTTGAAAAGTCAGAGTGTGAAAAATACCTGACCCCGCTACTTAAAACTAATGGACTCATCCATTAAAGCCTTGTAAAAACACAGCCTAAGTGGAGGAGCATTAACTTCAGAGTAGGCTGGAATGCATGTATGTGTGTGTGTGTGTGTGTGTGTGTGTGTGTGTGTGAGTGTGTTTGAGCAGCAACTGATTGTCAAAGTGATAGATGAGTGTTTGTGTATTGTATGTGTACAGTCGTGAGTGAAGGCCTGTGTGTGGATGGGTGAGGCTGGTGTGTCTTTGGAGTTCAGTGTGTGGCAAAAAGATGAATTGGCCCACAAGTTATTCAGTTATTTCCTGTTTTAATAAATCAGAGAGCAGTGTGGGGTCTCTCACAGCCCCACTGTGGTGCTACTGCACTCACATTCAAACCCTCACAGTGACATCAATTGCTGTGGACAGCTGGGGAGAAAACTCTTTCAGTTCACATCTTACTTGGTTAAATTAAACATTTGAACCACAATTTATTATTTGGGCAACGTGGAATGTCATGAAAAAAGTTGAAAACCAGCCAAAGTAGAAAAGAAGCATAATGAGTAAAAAAAACAACTTGATAATTAAAATGCAATAACGGCAATAAAAACAATGGAAACAATTGGTCCCTTTTTATTTTGTTCTTAGAGTACTTAAATTACACATAAAAAGAATTATGTAAGAATAAACTCATTGTTTTAGTTTGTGTTCTTCATGATCTTTCTTCCCGTCTGACCCTGGATGTTCTTCAGGTCTCCTCTGCTCCTCAGCCCTCCTGGCTGTGTACAACCTTTGCCACAGATGTGGGAGTCACTGCTTAAAACCACAACAGTTGTAAGATATGGAGAGGAGCAACGGCAGGCCTAAAATCCCATGGATTTTACACTTTAATTAAATGTTATAAGTGACTGTGGTAATAAGGAGAAGAACCACAAAACAAATGCCAGAACCCGAACTGTAGACACGAGAGTTTGCTTTGGAACAGATTTGAGCTTAATGAGAAGCACACTCTGGTAGAGATTGTGTTTTTCAGTCTTCAGATTAATTATATATAATTGCAGGCCATGCTTCTCTGTGGAGATGGATATCTGGTGCAGCATTTAGCTTTATGTGTGAGTTGGACTGTGATGGTCAAACAGTCAGTCTGTGCTTATTTAAAGCAGAGCAACATCTGTGGCCTTCGATGACCTTTGGTTGATGTGATCCAGCCTCGTTGGCTTGTGTTTTACCACGATGTCACCAGGATTTTTTGGAAAATAGCTCTTGTCTAAGTATTTTAAAATCTATGAACTAAACATTGGCATGGAAAATATTGCATGGATGTTACTGTTATTTCATATCTTTCTTTCTTTTTCTTTTTTTTTTTCCAAAACAGAATTATACCAAAGGCTACAGACAGATTAGCATGAAACTTTTACCAGAGGTGGGACACGGCCCAGCGTATGCCTGGAGGTTGGCTCAGATCCTGAGTTCAGAACATTTTATTAACTTATGTATTTATTTTTCTACTACCTTCATTATCCATTGTCCTTAACCTTAAGCAAAAACCAAATTGAATAAAATCTTGAGCTTTTTCCAAAATAAAACTTGAGCAATGGAAAGTTATAACATATAAGAGGTTCTAAATGCTTTCTTATGGAGCTTTGTGAAGGGTTTCTACAGACTGGCATTAAGCACATCAAAGATAAAATACACCCAAGATGTGAAGTTGTTTCTTTTAGATTCATTCTTTCCCAAAGAGATTTCTGGAGAAGTCTGAAGAGGTCACAGAGTTCTTCTAAAATATAGCCACAGCATGTTATTTTCATTAGTTTGTTATTTTAAAGCTGGATATTTCAGACAAAACACAAACTTCTTAAAATACATTATTTTAAATCGATCAAGCAGTGAATTGGCGCAGTGAATATTTGTACCTGTTTAAGGTATCTGCTGCCCTCTCGTGGGTGGAAGAGGAAATATTTCAAGACGTGGAGAAAGGAAGGTCACGAGAAACGGGATTGGTAATTTTACTGTCTTTAATGTTTCTCCCGGTGCCTATGCTGAAAGGAAGCACCAGAATGCTCTTTCACAAAACACAGAGGATTAAACCAAAACGCCCTCACTCTGGAGGGAGACCAGCCCCATGGTGATTAGTGAGTGCTACCACAATAACCACGGCACCATTCAGATGCACCATTAATTTAAAGTATTATAAATAGTGTGTTGAATATGTAAGCTCCAGAATTAACATAAAATTGCCTGACAGACCCACATCTAGCTACTTAAGGCAATATTGTGTTCAACTCCTTCTAAACTCCTAAAGAACAATATGCCTTTCCAGTCTGTTCTATACGGTATGTTTTGCTGCCTGCACTTACAACCTAGAAGGAAATATATGAGAATTAATTATAACTTAATCTGGCATTAGGAATGACTGGCTATGTGAAAGTAACAGATTTAACATGTAAGAATATCTGTTGTCCACAGCAAAGCTTCATTTGATGCAGCCACAATGTATCTAAAGTGTTCTAAGCCAGGGATTTAAAGGGCAAAGCACTGTTTTGAAGAAAGCTGGCCCTGCTCTGGGACTACTATGGAGATTATGGTACAAGAATATGAAAATAAAAATATATATAATAAAATCAAGAATATAACAGACAACCGTGAGCATCTTCTTCAAGAGACTGTATACAACAGAGCTTCTTCATTCAGAAAAATTGCGTAATAAAAAGGAGAGCACTTTTTGTTCTGCATAAGCTCCTCCCTTGCCGCTGGTGAAGGTTTTCCAACCGCCTAGTGCGACGTTGCACAGAAAGGAGCAGACCCACACAAACACAGACCCGGAAGCATAACGCTAACAGTAAACACAGCTGTAAGGTTGTGTTTTGTCTTCTGAAAGATGGTGTACGTGTCCAACGGTGAGTGGATTGTACTTTCTTCACCACTCTTTTGTTAAAATTAAGTGATATGTGCAGCTTTGTATTGAAATCAGAATGTATATAGACATTTTCAAGGTTACGTAATGGTTTGTTTTGGGACCATTAAGCTATAATTAGCGGTTCAGTTCGTTAGCTTAGCCTTTCTGAGTTAGCTTAGCAGCTGTCAACTGACAGTACGTGTGTATTTTTTTATATCACTTTAACATAATGTACCTCAAAATAACAAGAATTAAAAGACGTGTTTTTGTGTCTGTCATACTTCAAGTGGATTTTATGTAGATAACACTTTAATAGAAGTCAAATCAGTGGCAGATAACAGAGAATTGAACATTTGCTGTTTCGATTAACATTAATATTAAACTGTTTTTGTAACTTAATGTTTCCTACTTCAGGCCAGGTCCTGGACAGCAGGTCTCAGTCCCCCTGGAGCTTGTCGTTCCTGACTGATATGTTCTGGGGGGCTGTGGAGTTCGTCAGCCTCTTGTGAGTTAACCAGTCCAGAGATTTGAAAAGTTTGTTATTATGTAGTCATTACCCATAGAGTGATATTTATCATGTGTTTATTGCTGTTAATTTGGACGATTATTGCTTACAGCTAATAAAACTTAAGATTCTGTTTCTCAGAAAAATTGAACATTGCAAAAACACAAAATACTATGTGTCTTGAAACGGCAGGTGTTAGCTGCAAAAGGTCATTTCCAAAGAACCTGGTTTTTTTGAGTATTGTATTCAAGCATATAGATAGAAAATTTGGTGGAAGAAAAAAGTGTCAGTACCAGAACTTATTTCTATGCATTTGGCATTTCTGTCAGAAATTCATTTTTTATTTGGCTGTATGTCCAGGAGAACATATTTTCACTAGTTTTTCTTTTTTTTTTTTTTTTGTCTTTACATGCAAGTCATAGTCATGAAAGTGCTTGAAATGCATCATTATGTGTTTATCGCATGCAGATACTTTGAGTATAAACTGGTCTGTTATGTACATAAATTAACTTTTTATATTTCGTGGGGATTCCCCTGTGAATGTAAAGATTAAATCTGGCCTTGTTTATCCCCTGTCGGTTATACCCAACTTGGTGCAGTATTGTCTTAATGAGGCATATACAGATATCAAAATCTGTATAACACAGGTGTTGTGCTATAAGCAACTATCCTACAAAGCTGTTATTTCATATAGTCTGTTCTGACTTTTTGTTTTCTACCAGTTTTAGGACAATACTTCACCCTGACATGTCAAGGAATGGAAATGTGGCCTCATCACGCTTCAGTGATGGCAGAGGGTAAGTCCCAGTAGCACAGTCACCTCACTACTGATGCATGGAAACTGAGAACGAAACATCTGAGAACAGCTCTGCTACAAGAGAAGGGATTGCCAGTTATTACTTTTTCACCTGAAATGCTTTGAAACCTTACTAATTTACTACATGCAGACATTGGGTTGATCACTTTTACACCCATGGATTTTTGAGCTCTGTGGTCATATCTACTTGATTCTGCAGACCTCCAGGTCCTCCTGGTGGCAGAAGGCGGATGGGTCGAATAACTCACGGAGCAGGTCCCAGCCCTCCTCCAATGGGTGGAGGAGGATGAGGAAGGTGAGTAACACTAATTTATGGAGTTTGTTGCTTTCTTTGCTTATTCATTAAGTTCTGGTAGCTACTGCAGAAATAAGTTGCTTTTAGCCGAACTGAGTTTAATGTCCACTGCCTCCAAAAAAAACCCTATTTGACGTTTTAAGGAATATAAATAACGTCGTTCCTGTACATTTCTTCACTTTAGGTAAACGCCTGCACATACAGTGTGGGCGTGGGGCCGAGGCACAGTGTCTGTCCTCTGACAGCACGCAGACGGTAACGGCGCCGTGCTGAAGCCCTTCTTCATCAGCTGCCACTGCTGCTTGCAGTTTCTTGACGCCTTTCCGGGAATACCTACACACAGGAGCCGGATTGGCCGATTCAGCAGCGTCCCTCCTTCCCGTTTCTGTTTTCCCTCTGCTTCTGACCTTCCAGGTCACTGTCTTACTCATTTAGGATCTCGTCATCATTTAGTTTCTTTCTTTCTTTTTTTTTTTTTTTTTACTTTGTGTTTAAATAAATAATCTATGCTGAAACCAACACACACATATAGCGTAAACTGTATAAAGCAGGGACAATTGTTTATATTTTTTTTTGGTTAAGATTTTACAATGTAGTTATTTTGTGAGTGGAAAAATAAAATAAAAATAATAACTTGTCATATAGACACAAAGAGTTAAAATATTTTTGCCCATAAATTAAGAAATGATTTTTTTTCCAAATGAAGTTATTTTTCTTCAAATGAGACAGAGTTTATTTACACTTCCTGCATGAAAATGGGAAAACTGGAATCTTTACAGAACAATGAAAACTCTATAAAATACATCACACATCCTGGGTTATAACCAGAACAACTTTACATACCAAATGACATATCAACTTGTCGCTTTCCTGGTCTGCCTTCTCGCATATAAACGCTGCATTTTTAGCTTAGGGACCTCGGTTGGGTTTCACCAGACGAATGCAGCTCTTTCTCGGAGCATCCTGACACCAAAGCGCTGCCACTCTCTCTGGTGAATCCACATCTCCTGCGTGGTGTCCAGGCATGCGAGCACCGCTCCACCCTTCCATGAAATCAGCCTGGGGTCCATGTCCTTAGGCACAAACACACCAGTGCATATAGTATGTCATGAAATATGTAATATATTTCAGATAGTAGGAGACGCAGCACTGCATAAATTTTGTAAAGTGTTAAGTAAAAAAAAAAAAAAGTCAGTTTTGTGCCATTATCTATTAAAATTCAAGCAATAACTTAAAGTAGATATAGAATTTGAATAAGTTTAGTAAAATCAATAATTATGACTGAATTTATCAGTGAATCATGATTTGATAAGCACTTCAATGGAAATTTTAGGATGAAATAAAAAAAAGGAGAAAAAATAATAAAACTACATGTGGAGGTTATTACCTTTGGTCGTGTGATGACTTCCACGTTATCCACCAGCCTTCTGAAGGACGGCGGCATCTTGTTGATGATGCGATGAAGCAGGAACTCCTGAGCTCCGTGAAACATGAGCCCCCCTCCCACCACCAGGATGGAGCTGTACATCTTCCGTTTGGTTTCGTCTGACGCTTCAGACACAAAAATAAAAGCTTTCATTGCCTCTGGGATGTGCTTTATTATATCCTATTTCAAGATGTTTTGAATGGTTTCCCTACATCACTTATTTATGTTTTGTGATCTCGTCCTACTCCCATATTATTCAGTCTTTCTACTAAAACACGTTAGTCGCTTTATTTCACTCCTCCCACCACTTTCTTACCACAGCAGTCGATGCTATGCAGGATAGCCTTGTCCAGGCCCAAAGCCTTGCTCTCGAACTGGCTAATGATGGCCGTCTTCCTGGAGAGGTGAGTGGACAGCGGCTCTTCCGCCTCTCCTGGACCCATCAGACACTCGCCCTGGGTTGGCCCCAGCTCCATTTCTCCAAGCATCCCTCCTCCTGCTGCACTCCCGCTCCCACAGCCTCTGGGCATGTCTGACATCTCCCCCATCCTCCCTTGGCAGCCCAGCTCACCATCCAAACCTCCACCTGGCCTGGAAACGGCCTTACGCTCAGCTGCAGATTTAGAGGACTGTTGGGGAGGAAAAAACAAAAAAATCATACACTAAACAAAACAAAAGAACCAGCAATTATTTATCTGAATAAATGCAACTTCAACCAGTGTGTGGTAATGTGAGTTACCTGGTCCCCTTTGCTCTGTGTGGACAGCAGGTAGTGTTCATCATGGGGATCTTCTGAGTTACCTTGGGAACGGTGCTGTAGTGATGTCATTTTCTGACCAACGATGCCGAATGTGCTTGGGTAGAACAGACCCATTGGCGCCTACAGAGGATACCGACATGTTTTTCTTGGCAAAATTACAGACTCTTCTTACAACTGCTTTAAACGGATACCTGTAATTTTTCATCCCCGAGTCGAATCTGGTATAAAAGAGCCGGGGCTTCCGGGAAACGTGTCTGAAATTCATGATCCTGTAACCCTGATATGTCCTGTTATAAACAGACAAAGACTGTTTTTGAAAATAACTTCAAAATCCTCCATTAAAAAAACTCAAGATAACAGACAGTACCAATTTAAAATGCGACTCTGGAAGAAAAAAATGTTTCCCTCAAACTCTTAATTACTCATAAATTATCTCCTCAACTAACACAAACCTGATCCAGGTGACAGAACGTCTCCTTTAGATGCTGCAGGAGCTGACAGTCCAGCCTGCTGGTCAGCTGGCAGTCTCTGTAGGGAAACCCTGCCCTCTGCAGGAGCCAGAAGAAAATGCGGGTCACGTCTGAACCGCCGTAGGCCAAACAGAGCCTGCAGAGTGGAGGAGCAAATACACACACAAACGCATGAAATGCAAGAAATCAACTTTTTTCTGTTGTTTATAAGTTTGTGATTTGCAGCACTTCCCCACCTCGAGTTTCGATGGGACACTCCATCCTCAACACAGCAGATGCTGGTCTTCTGATCGCCCACATCCACGACACAAGCGCTGCTCAACCCGCTGCCGAATGTCGCGCACACAGACTCCTGGTGCACAATGATGGCTGCAAATCACACATATTTGCACTCCTTAAAGCAGAAACCATGAAGCAATGAACAGTTTATTAACATGTGCGCCTTGAGATAATGCTCATAGCTTTTCATATTTTGTCCCAGTTTTGTAAAAAAAAAAAAAGAAAAATGGGTTAAAGGGAACAGAATCCTAGATTTGAAAAGCTCATCAAAACATACCCGAAAAGACTTGGTTAAAATTTAAATTTAGAAAAACCAACACAGTTTTCCCTGTCTTAACAACTCTGTACTGCTTTGTATTGGTGGACCACGTTAAATTCCAACAAGACAACAGAGTGTGTGATTGCAATGTGTCAGTATGGAGAGGATTAAGGAATGTGAAGACATTTGCAACAGTAAACGCCTGGTGGTCAATACCTGAAAAGCCCATGTTATGTAGCAACATGTTGACAATTTCCTTTACATGCTGTCTGTTGTAGATGTCGGGGACCAACAGGATGCATCTGTAATACTAGAAGTCATGAACAAATAAAAAAGAAAATCAAAGGTTGATGCAGCAAAAGGACGTTTTTCATCCAACTTTGGAAGGTTAATTGAGGTTGAAGCTTTTTACACTGCAGAACTACAGCAAAAATGATACAAATTCCATCAATAGAAACCTTTCCTTATTAAATTTCCTTGTATTTCTTTCTAGTGTGAAAAGAATGCAAAGAGATGAGGCATAAAAAGCTGAAATGAGGCTTTTACCTTTAACTCTTTTAGGGGAATCTCCAGATGCTTCTGAATGACGTAACTCCACAGCGTCTCGAGATCAGCCAGCACTGCGGTCAGAGACCCTCCAGAGCCAGAATGCACATTGAGCTGACCTCTGACCACGGGCCAGTGGAGGTTGTAGCAGTCTGATGGATTCACATACAGAGCCTGTAATAAGAGATGATCAAGATGGCTGAACAATAAATGAACCACACAGAACATATCAAACATTATACAGACACTGTATATTGTTTTATTGTGTGTTTTACCTCCTCTCCCACCAGATAATTGGGATGGTGGCTTGTGTTTGTCCACTTCACTCTTGAACTGCTGTCTAGAACTGCTGGACGGATCTGACAGTTATAAGCCCTGGCCTGAAAACACAGACAAGAAGTTGAATCGAGTGACTTCCTCCCCAAACACCACATAATACAACCAATCCGTGTTGCTACGGCATCAACAGCCATTTCAAAACTTCTATCCTTTCCACACCGGTTGTCCCTTCTGTAAACAAACCTGTTCAGCAGACACAGGAGTCCTTCTCACACCGTTGGACATCTTCTTGGACCAGATGGCCTGGTCCACCATTTTCAGTCCATTCTGCCTCTGCTCACTGCTCTCCGCCTTCTGTTGGAAAATGAAGACAAATCGATCATATCAAAAACAGCCAGGTACGACAGGAGTGCGTTAGAATCGTACCCGTTTAATAGTGACTTACATTAAGACCCTCTCTCAGCAGCCAAGCATCTTCATACCTAGCCTGTCCACCCTGCTTATGTCGCCGTGCGATTACGTGAGGAATGATGACAGGAAGGGTGTCTGTGGCTCGGCCAATGCGAAGCGTTCTTGACCCAGGGTGGATCACAATAACAAAATTGCTCTGTATTTGCTATGAGACATAAAGGTAATACATTTTAATGTAAAATATAAACAATGAATGGTTGTGCATACATAAACTATATTTAAAAAAGTAAAAAATATCTCAGGTGCTTCACAGTGAAAATCTGAAATCCATCCTAGCACATGTTGTATAACATATAGCTTAGTGTTAGAGCATTAAATAAGATTTTATTTGCCATTTACAGAAAAAAAAAGGAAATTTAAAGTTCTAAGCGTTCAGGGAATCTATTTTAAGACTTAAAAAACACTATTATTTTTTTAAAAGAAAATATTAATTTATTTGGATGACAGTGTTCAGGACATAGCTCTGAAGAGCCATCTACATTTAAATCAGATGTCAAAACACAGCTTCACTTTTATTTTCTTTTAATTTTATCCTTAAACTAAACTTTTACACACAACCCAAAACCAGAAGGAAAAAAATAACTATTGTATTATAGCTTGTAAAAAAAATTGTTTTAAAAATGAAAAGTTATTTTTTCTACTTAATAAAAGAAAACCAAATAGATAAAGTTTAGTGAAGTGAAATATTTAGATGAAATAAAAAAGAAAAGAAGGGTAAATACTTCCTGAGCAGGTTCAGAGATAGCTGCAGGAGCGATGGGTCTCTTCACTCCGCGCTGCTGCTCCTTCTCTTTCTCCTTGTCCCGCTCCTTTTCCTTCTCCTTCCCGCTGTCCTGCTCTTTCTCGGCCTGCGTCATGGTCACTTTTTACATTTTAGTCAAAACATGTCAGGAAAAAGATAGATTGGTGTTTTACAAAGCGACTCAAAATGTAACAATATATTTCCAGTCTTACTTCGGTCAGTGTAGGTTTTACTTCCGTGTTTTATCACGTGACTCTTCTTCGCGGGGAGTTTTAGTGGTCACAGAGTTGCATTATCGCCATCAACTGGTAGAAAGCGTTGATTACATGACAGTTCTGCAAAATGATGCAAATACCGCTGACTTTACTCTGATTACCAATTTCTGGGGCCTTCTTGTAATTCTCTCAGCTTTAAATTTGGAAAGTAAAAGTTGGACGCATTATTCAGCTGCAACCTTTAAACTATTTTTTGTAACAGAATACAAAATACAACAAAAAAAGTCTAAACTCTATTAAATAGTCATTTTCCTAAAATGTTTGTCCGTATGGTGGTACTTTGAGAGTAATTGACGTTGTTTGAAAAGGTTTGAAAATCACTGCATCAACCCAAACAGGCTAAATAATACCAAGAAGAAACAAAAAACATAAAAACATCTATCACTTGGTGACAAATAATGGAACATTATAATGGGCATATGTCTGCTTCAACTTTTTTTATATCTATAACTTATCTGCTTATTTCATCTTCTGCATTCTGTGTGATGGTGGCTGGTTCTGCACAAAAATATCAGTTCTGCTGTTAAACGAAAAGGAGAAAAAATTAACTGCAAACTGGTTTCCATCTAAGAAACAGTCAAAACTGTTTCTTAGATGGAACTCCTAAACTAACAGAGTGTGTGCAATTTTACAAGACAATACCCATCTGTCATCTGCTTTTACAGAATCCTGAAAACTAATCCTGCTAATCCCGTTTTTCTATTTTCCATAACCACTAAACAACCTGACCTGGATGAGCTTGAGGGCATATGAATATTTTCCACTTGTGAATAATTGCTTTTGTTGTAGAATTAATTACCCCAAATAGTTTGGAAATAGCCTGGAACCATTCGATTGTGTTGAATTGAATTCCTTTAAACAACAAACTGCTAAGCTCTCAGTTTGCTGAGAGCTTAGCAGCTTGTGTATCATTTAACAGCGATACACAAACCTGCTGGCGAACAGCTGTTTAAACATTAAACTATCTAAATCAAAAAAACATACACATATTCTTACTCCTACTTTTTCACATGCCACAATACAACCAGAAACTCCAAAGTATTGTGTTATTGTCCTCCTGTACTGATTATTTTAAGAGTCAGGGTTACCAATAGATACAAACTATCGAGTTTTATTTCTTAGTAGCATCTTGGCTCCATCCTGTGACTTCAAATGAATTTTAATATCAACTGGAGATATTTTCTTGAGTATTCCTTTTGGTCCTCAAGATAAGTTACAGCAAAAAGTACAGCATGGATTTGCCCTCCTTGCTACTATTACCTTTGTTTTCAAGGTAAACTTTCAAATCTTGTCAAGGATTATTGATTATAATTACAACTGGACTTTTACAGGCCAAACACGCAGATATGCTTTGATTTAAACCTTCTTAATGAAGAAACATGTCAACATGCCACTATTTACGCTGTGTTAAGGATCATGTGCAGTTAGTTTGTTGTCATATGTTCATTTTGGATATACAGTTGACCAACTACAAAATATTTCTTTTAACAATGTTTTTTCTTCTTAAAATTCAGAATTCAGACTTGTCCTCTTTTTGGAGGATTCTCCCATTTGAGCTGTTAATCTCTGCAGCTTCTTCAAAAATACCAAGGACTTTTTGGCTGCTTTACTGATTTGCATTCATCTTACCAAGCCTCTCTGGATAGGTTGATATCACATTTGGAGTTGTGGCATAATTTTTCAGTTTTAGGATGATGACTTGAACAGAGTTGTGTGAGATGAGTTTGCAATGGTTTTACATAACCTAACTCCGCTTTAAACTTGTACACAACTTTACATCTGAGCTGCTTGATGTGTTCCTCATTAGGAGGATGTTTATTGACTACTATTCTCTAGCAAACCTTAGTGGTCTTTAGAACAAGCCATTCCTAAACTGAAATTAAGTTACCGGGAACCTCGTTTTAGTGGATAGGAGTCTTCCAAATGCAATTGGTTGCACTAGATTTTATTTAGGGGTATCAAAGCAAAGCCAAGTACTGACACAGAACTGTCTTTTCAGTTTTTTTATTTGTAAAATGTTTAACATACAATTCCCCTTCTGCTCCAAAATTATGCACCATTTGGTGTTGCTCTATCAATAAAACACAGAGTCTAGATGCTTAAAAAGGCAGCATGTCAAGAATTTCACAAATATGACTTTGAGAAAAATAACTGATAATGAACAGCTCCTAAAATATTTTATACAATTTAGAAAATAAAAGTTAAGGATATGTTTGCTCCAATTACAATGACAGCAATGTACCTGAAGGTCAAGTTCAAAGTACATTCTTTTGGAAATTAACACATGTGATTTTATAAAAATAATGCTATTCAAACATTGAATAAAATGCTAACTAGGAGGTTACAGAAGATAGAAAACAGTAACACAGACAGAAAAAATATAATATGAATTCTGTTTTTATCTGCAGCTCAACCTTTTCAACAAAGATCTTTATTTAGGGACATCCAGCTTCTTTGCGCCGAGCATTTCTATAGCTTCCCTTAATTTCATTGTGCTGTTCTGGCTGTACAAAATCTTATGTTTGAACAGCAGCGACGATATCTTCTTCCCAACCTTCCTCTGAGAATGAAGGCTCTTGCAGAGTCTGTTCAAATCTTTCATCAGACAGAAAGCCCTGCACGTCTGCAGCTCTGGCGGCAGCACACAAGAGTTCTTGTCCTTTTCCGCATGCAGCTGCACCACCCAGAACTTGGCCAGCTCAGTGGCACTCCTGGCGTGTCCGGCCACCATGTTGAGAATCAGAGGGTAAAGGTCACCAGTTGCAGCTGGGATGGAATGTCTTGGGAGGCTACTGGCAGGGGTGCAGGGTCCCGGCATAGAAGAAGGCTACAAGGACATAAAAACATTATTTATTTATTTTTACAAGAAGCAGAAGTGGTCAGAGTTAAGGAATGAAAAGAGAAACACAACTCACAGTTTCCACCTGAGGGGAGACGATCAGGACGCGGTCCGCACCCTTTACTTGTTCAGTTAACCAGCGCAGCGGTCCCAGTTCTGCAATCTTTCCCTGCTGCCACATATCAATCGCCACTCTGCAGCCACCGTGCCATTGCAGAAACTCAGCCAGCGCCACCACCGCCTGCTGAAAGGCCGGCGTCACCGGAGGGTACACCACAACCACCGATACTGGAGTCATGGCGGCCATGGGAAGGATTTCAAAACCAGAGTAGGACAAAAACCTTTTATCTGGAGACAACAGGCGAAAAGGGGCATTTACTTAGAGCACTGATGTAGTCAAAGCACACGTTTGGTGCATGCTATTAATCAGTATGCTATGATATTTTAAATCCAAGCAGGTAAGGTATACTTTTGTGGCGAGCCAAACGACGGCAAAGCAAGTCTGCTGAAGGACTGATGCATTTTAGGTGGAAAGTGTTTTACAGTTTTAAAGATACTGACAAATCTAAACCCTCTTCAAGGGAAAGGGATGTTTGCAAACTCAAACTTATCAGTGGTTAAAACTGGGATGAAGACGTTCAACATCTATACCTGTTTATCATTTTCAGTGCTTTTATCACAGCTCAGATTAAGTATAAATATACATTTTACTTACAGATAACCAAGCAGGAAATCAAAATGATCAACGAGGCCACAACTCCAAAAACGATTCTACTGACATTCTTAACTTCTTCATTTTGTGCTGCAAAAGAAGGAAAAGATATTTAATAATTTAGACACGGCATGACAAACACCATAACAAGTGAAATATCCACATAGCTGGGATTAGAACATCCACCATGGTGTTATTGGAGCTCAGTTACGCATTTGATACAGTTCATTATAACTTACTAATTGATCGATTTGAAAACTTGGTCTTAGGATTGTCTGGTACTATGCTGAACCAGTTCAGATCACATTTAGCAGAGGTAAACTACCTTGTGTTGGTAATTATAAATGTGGATGAACAAAAATCATCTTTGGCGCTCAGAGGTCATTGTTTTTTTATTATTTCCTCCTAATATGCAAGAAAATGAGGCAAGAAGAATTAACTTTTAACAAGTGCATAACACCTGATACTGAGCCTACTGTTATCTTAGAAACGTCGCCAAAATGACTGGTTTCCAGTCAATAGAGGAAAGAGAAAATGGTTCTTCTATTGTCAGTCGATTAAGTTGTCGTAGCAATCTGGGGTTTGGTGTTATTAGCCAGCTATTGAAGGATGTCTTTTGCTGATGATAAATACATGTTTGAAAAAGTATTGATATTTTCCAAGCAAAAAAAAAAAAAAACATTTTTGAATTGCTCTGATAGTTAAACAATTAATTTTTCCTACCTTCAGTGTTCGGCGTTGTTTGCAGAGACTTTGCAACTAAAAGAAAACAACATTAAACCTTCTCACTGTCTTCAGATTTCAAAACAAACAACAAAAACAGTACTATAGATCAGTGTTTTCCTAACACTGATCCTCAAGGCATATTGCCCAGCACACTAGATGTTTCCCTACCACACCTGATTTCAATGGATGGCTGATGAACAGGTCTCTGTTGAAAACCAATCATCTGCATCAAGTGTGTTAAAGATATTATTTGCATAGATGTTAGAGTCCTGATCCACACTCCAATTGGTGGCGGTAATGCACCATTACCTTACTTAACAACCGCCAATAAATACTACAAGAAGAATGAGAAGAATAAGAATAAGAAGCAGAATAAGAAGAAAAAAGAAAAAAGAAGGTGTGTTAAAGCAGAGAAACATGTAACACAGAGAGGGCAGTGCGCCCTGAGGAGGAGGGTTGGGAAACACTTGATATAAGAATGGCCTCTTCTTTAAGGATTATTGATCATTTAAAATGGGTCCTAGACTGGTGCTGACAACAATGACGCAACTTTTGCTGAACTTGACACCAGATTCACTTACCCAAAGTTGCCTTTGTAGAACTCGGTGCAACAGCTGCTGCAAAAAGAAAGAACGGTTCAAACATTCATGGTATGTCAAGTTTTGATTTCTAATATGGTAATTATTTAGTTTTTGTTTGCAGAATTACAGGCAAAGCACCTCTTTCTCAGTATCTTATCCAATGAATTAGTGGCATGTTAAAAAGGTTTTTTAAAAACATTCTCTCTGTTTCGTTTATTCTTCACATCCAAGTGAAGTTAAAGTTGCTGATAAACGTTCTTGAGAAGATTTGCTTACTTGTTGGTAGAGCAGGTACCCACATAGACATTGACAGTGTGGTGCTACGTCCATCTGGAGGTAATGGCTCATTATAAACGGTGGTAAGCCATGAACCATGATAATCTACATCGACTAAAAAAGAAAACCACACCTACAGGTGATACAGAAGATATTTCTTTTAGTATGGACTTTTAATTATGTAAAAAACAAAATAGTTGGACCATCATTATAGTGTGTGATCATGCTGTTTAAAATAAACATCAGCTAGTTTAGTAAGTCGTTTGTACCTTCTCCAATCCAGTAAGGTTTGCTGCAGTGAAAGGGGGATTGTATATACAGATGTGGTTCGTTAGTCCTGAGATAATCCTTGTGTACTTCAGGTATCTATAACTGGCTGCAGAGAAGAAAAAACATGGTTAGAATTGATGGTTCACATTATTATTTCTTCACAGGGATAGAAAAAAAAGCATCTGTAATTGAGCATCATTTTTAATTCCCATCTTGTCTCTATGGCATTAGGAAGCTTGATAGACTTGGACTTCATTGACTTTAAGGTGACAGCACAGACAGGTAAATACTTTATCACCAGAGAAATTTTATATCTCCAAGTAACGCGAAAAACATCAGCACAAAACAAAAACCCTACATGCATCCATTATGTCATCTTCTTATAGGCTAAGAAGACTATAACGAACTTCAGCACACAACCTGTACACATTCAATGTTAAAATAGTAAAATAACATGTATTACTGATACACACAGTACACAGTGGAGTGGGTAGTTTTATGATTTGGAATTTAAAATGTTGAATCAATTAATCTTTACCTACATCTTAAAATCTGTCTTGAGCCAGCGGTTTGTAACATCAAAAAACAAGAATGTTTATTTTTCCTACCATCGATGTTGATCGCCCAGCTTACGTTCAGCTTTCTTTCATTTCCGACCGTCAACAGTTCCAACGTCAGGTCTGTCACCTTAGACGGACAGCCTTTTAGGTCTGTTGTGGGAGGACCTAGGACACAGTGGAGTTCACAATAATCATGTAACACATTCATAGAAATCTCTGTGACAAAATATGTACCAGTGCTTTCCAAACCTGGTCACCTGGGTAGACTGTGCTATTAAAACCTTTTTTGTTTCATAATATAATGTGAAATCAATGACACCTAACTGCGTTTGTCTTTTATGATGAGACAACATTTTTTTTTAACTTTTCTTTATACTGGTGGTAATTATTATCAATGGGATTCAGCAAAATAAAATGTAGATTTTTTTTTGTATGTGTAGCTTTTACTAAAAACTAGATTAACTTAATTATTTAGGAGTGGATATCAACTATTTAACTTTGCCTATAAAACCGACACTTAAATGATTGTCATTTATTCCACAATGGGATTAAAACATTTTTATTAGTTATTTATTTATTTTTGCTCCTTTATAGATTTCTTCCGTTTTTGCTTTTTAAGTCATTCTTTGTTATTAAAAATGATCAAGAAACTGTACCAGACAAAGATGACCTGAGTGGATACAAAATTAAGATTTAAAATTCATGTCATTTACCAAGATCTTCCAGGGGAATTATTTTTCCTACCCTGACTTTTGCCTGACCAGAACAATTTTAAAAAGTGCTTAAACATCTCTGGCATTGGGAAAAACTCAATTAGAGATATCATGGAGAAAACAAGGACAGCGATGGAGGTCACCACAAGACCATGGACAATATTCAGATAGTCCCCAGAACAGTCAGGAAAATATTATATGAACTGAGGAGATAAAGAGTAGATTTTTAGGAAATTGTCCATCCTATTGCCTCTGGCATAAAATAATTTATTTTTTAAAGAATCAAAATAATCACGACAAGGTGGATGCATCATACGCAGATGAAACCACAAATTCTGCTCACTTAGAGAAAATCCTGAAGAGCGGCCGACCAACCGTAGGTCGGCATCTTTGTGCATTTGGGTTTGGATTAGGACAAAGATATGAATCAAGAAGCAATTTCAAGAATAGCTTGATATGATTCCAAGAAGCTATTCATTCTTGGAATAGCTGGTAAAAGGCTTTGGAGGATTGTTTTAAAAGTATATAAAGTACAATAATTGTAAACAATCAAATAAAATGCAGATAAACGTTGTTCAAAACGTGTCACTTCTCACTGTCACATCTTTAAGATTCTGACTCTGTTTTAGTATAATCCCAAACAAGCTGTCCTTCTTTAAAGTAGGAAGTGGGTTAAAATGCACCCACAGCAATGTACACCATTTGTTGCTAGTTATGACAAACCCTACAGCTGACTAGAGCAGCACACAACCAGCTCCTAATTTCATGGGGCTCTATAAAAGGCCAAACTGGCTCAGGTAGTTCTTTTCCCTTAATAAATTAAATTCATGGTTAAGCATCACATTTCACACACATGTGATGTCAGATCATCACAGGTTATATGACAATCAGCCTCATTGTTTATGACAACAACATGAAAAGAAGCAATAATAATAATAATAATAATAATAATTAATAATAAATACGTGGAAATAAACCCTGTGGGACAATATTTCTTTTCTAACTGTGTTATGGCAGATGAAAACAGGCTTACCGTTAGACTCCTGACAGTCCACTTTCTGTAATAAAATTTCAGAAACAAGGTTCTCAGACAATAATATCAAATGTATCTATAGTGAGTATAATGACGGATACTTACTATGTCGTGAGCTGTCCCACGTGAAGCGATGACGCAGAGACAAAACAATACAGATTGCCACATTATCAGCGTCTGATCTAGAACATTTAAACATAAAAAATAAAATAAAATAAGCATAAATGAAGATTTTGGGAGCAGCGGTGTTGATGCCCCCAGAGGACTGCAAGGCGCTCTGTGACAAAACTGTGCAGAACAAGAGAAAAACCAGCAGACTTAACCACGCCCACTCACATTTGTTGTTTTTTTCTATTTTTTTCTCCTGAGCGACAGTCGAGAGCTAAGGTAAGGGGTAAACACTCATGAAAAAAAGCTTCTTAGCGTGACACACAGTGATGCGTTTTTATGTAGGTTGGTAGGAAACGTCTCTGACTCGGTTTCATCTTGATTAAACGTAGTTTCTGAATTCACATGCAGCGGTTTTCCCTTAACATCGAGCAGAAGCAGCTAACTAGCTGTTTCACAGTTTTTCTAAGCAAATTAGGAGTTTAATCTGTAAAACTGTCACGATGATGCTGTCACCAGTACTTTAGACACTACTCAATATTTTAAAGCATTTTCGTCGATATTCAAAATCGTTTAAAAATGTGCGTTTGTCAAATACATGATGCAGACCCATCGATTATATAGGACTAAAGACTGATAAGTGTCGTGAAAGTAGCCTTTAGGAGCAAAAATAGATAATGGGAACTTTAAACGGTAGTGTTTGAATCTTAGTACAGAAATGTTTTTGCACATTCATGTTATCAGTGGAGCTAGCGTGCTGTCATTGAGTGTTAAATAACCAGTTTTTATAATAAAGCACACAGTTCTAAGTAACTGTCCTGATCCGCGTTTCACCGCTACCTTTGAACTAAACGCTGTAAATAGAAGCGGTCGGTCTGTGTTGCCATGTCTGAACAGAGGACAAAAGGGGTTCTTAGCACAATGGATTGAACTTATGCAGTTACAATTGTTACATTAATTATGTGCTTCTATTAAAAAGGCAAACAAACAATAACCCTTGGTCAGTTATTTAACTTGCACTGTACTTGTGGTGAATGTTGTTTATATTGTATATCATAGAAGATGAACTACTAGAGATGCTCCGACTTGAATCTTCCAATTTTACATTGATTGGTAATCAGCAGATCATGCACTGAACCATCAAAAATGTGTATTAAATACATCAAAACTAACAGCTTCTACGATTTTCAGTCAAAATGATGTCTACCATTGAAATGGGAATTGAATTAGGATATTTATTTAACCAAAGGCATAGACATTACACTTGAATTTAATCAAGACTTGCTTTGGTACTTTTTGAGGAATGATCTTTTAAGTGTCTTTTTATTTTCATTCTAAACTTTTAAATCACCAAAAGAAGCTGCAGCACCTTTTCCACCTTTAAAGTTTGACTATTTAGGAAAAAAAAAAAAAAATGGAATCAGTCAGAGTCAGCCGACCTTAAGAAAAACCAAATATGGTGAAATTTGATCGTAAAGGGAAGCATTTATAACAGTGTTATGCCTTCATATTGACGTTCTTTTGCATCACATCTGATGAAAATTAGATGTGATGCAAGTTGCATTCATTGCAAGCAATGAATGCAACTTGGATACTATGTTGAGTAGCTGAGTTTTGAAGTAGAACTTTAAAATTTACCTCACGTCTATGACCACGTCTGATAACACTAAAATTTGCTGATAAAGGAGTTATGCACCTAAAGCTAGCCCTTACGTCAAACATGTGAAACCATTGGGTTTTAAAAATGATGCATAATGGAAAAGTACTCCCATTACATATCATTTAACCAATGTACGTTCATTGGTCAAAATAGCAGTGGTTTTCCTGTGTTTGAAAGCCTGTATGATCAGCTCACTCAAAGTGCAGTTATTTGATTAATAATTGCACTATATTTCCTGGAAATTCTGACATTGTTATGTTACTTCTACAGAAACTGAAAAGCCCAGGCCCACACAGAGTAATCCTACAAGACGTCAAAGTCTAATTTTCTTTTCCTTAATGGCAGAATAAGTAAAAACTAACTGGAAGTGTGTGGGAGGCTTACACCATCTACTGGAGGCAGCTACTGTACTTGAAACATGTCCAAAACTGCATAACACGCTTCTGTATTTATTTGCTTTAAGCTCCTTGGAACAAGCAGACCTGGCAACTTCATTCTGCAATTAAATATTTGCAAGACCAGACAGTTTATTGCAGGTGTTGTAAATTTTAGTGCAGACTAAGCCTGTTTGCAACACAGTATCAGAAATGGTGAAATAATTGTCTGTACTTGTTTGACAGAAAAGGTTGAATGACGACTTAAAGAGAACCACAGTGATAAATCCATTACTCAGCATTAGTAACAAATCATAATAGAACAATAGGTATAGGCATTAAAGAGATAATAAGTGAATTCATTAACGTCTGACTAATGCTGACTGTTGGGGAAAAAACCTATATGCTTCATTTAATTTTTTCATATGGCAGGTCTGTACTTGAAGAAACCCTCGCCCCGTGTTTCAACTCTGCTTCAGTTTTACACTCTCCTCGTGTCCTCTGCTAAATAATCATCATTGTGATGTACAGTACATAAAGGAAGCGTCCCCCAAAATGTCGTCTTTGGTTGTGATGGGCCAAGCAGGAGCCCGGAGACTTGCGACAGGAACGTGGAGAAGATTCATGAAGGACGGCAGGTGCTTTCTTGATGCACTTTTTCAAAAGAAAAGGCCACACATGCGGGACTTTCTTTTTAACCTCTCCTGCTGTATTGCAGATGTTTCACTACCTCAGCTTCTCACCGGAACGCTTCATCCTCACCTGCAGCCAATCAGAAAACCCCGTCCTATAGCTACGTGGTTGTTGGGGCAGGGTCAGCAGGTTGCGTCCTCGCCAATCGCCTGACAGAAGACGCCCAGGAGTCCGTGTGTCTGTTGGAGGCCGGACCCAAGGACAAGTGGCTGGGAAGCTCCCGACTCTCGTGGAAGATCCACATGCCAGCCGCGCTGACCTACAACCTCTGTGATGACAAGTACAGTGATTGAGTCTAAATTTAAGCAATAAATCATCCTCAGATTACGCCAGTGACTGATAAACGTTTGTTCTGATAATAATTCAGAGCTCAGAATTTTCTTTTAATTGTCCTGCTGCTGCGTTTCTTTTCACTCCTCCTCAGATATAACTGGTTCTACCACACGCTACCTCAGGCCCACATGGACAACAGGGTGCTGTACTGGCCCAGGGGCCGAGTCTGGGGAGGGTCCTCCTCACTTAATGCCATGGTTTACATCCGTGGGCACGCAGAGGACTACAACCGCTGGCAGAGAGAGGGTGCAGAGGGATGGGACTATGAGCATTGTCTGCCTTACTTCAGAAAAGCTCAGTGCCATGAACTGGGAGAAAACAGGTAGTTCAAATGGCTTTATTTATTTTGTAAATTACTTTTTATTTGCATAAGTTTGATAGAATCTAAGGATGGGCGATATGATCTTTTATCACAAAGTGACAATGCATTTAAAAAAAATCCATCTTTTTTTCGTTTATTGGCTACAAATCTTTACCCTTACGCAATCAAAGTTACACAAACATGAGACCACTTTAAAAATAAAACTTACCCTTCATCAAAAAGACGACTCCACTACATAGGTCACATCAAGAATTGGAGCTGTGCTAGTAGACAGTATGAAATAATAGTGTTTATTCGTAATTGGCAGACATTAATTGAACATTTATCTTTGCTGTCATAGAACCAGCAATGGGAAAATAGTCTGAACAATGCTATCAGTTTTCTAGGATTATAAACTTGAAACTCCGCTTCATGTTTTATTACGATTCACATTTTATTCCAGACGCTGCATGTTTAAGCTGCAGTCACACTGTCGCCACCTGTGCTGGTGTGTCTGAAAATCAGCTTTACGTGGGAGCAAATGAGAAGAAATGTGAGACACTTTCTGAAGCAACAGGTCTTGTCCTGTCTGAAGAACTATGTGTGTTGTTTATGATGCGCCCTTTATTCTTGAGATAAAGCGTTTAGTGTGGACTGACTAGGCTATTTTTTTGTGATGTCACAGTTTGGTTTAGTTATTCTTTTCTTAATATTCACCTGACTCTCTTTGACTGAAATCACAGGCCTTTATTCCCAGTCATAGAACGACCCAGGACTGTGCATAAACTATCAATTTAACTAATTAGTAAATATGTCCAACTTAAAGCAATTATCATTCTGAGGTGAGTGAATCTTCATTCAATCTTCATACATAACATATGCTAAGTAGCTTTGTTATTATCAACATTAATAAGACAATTGTCTAGCATTAATGAACACGTTGCAGCAGAGGTGCTTATATGATAATCCCACACTTCCTGCTGGAGTTTGAAACCTACTAAGCATTTGTGAAATATTGTAACATTGTGTTTTTTTCCATCTTTGTATTGCAGGTACAGAGGTGGCAGCGGACCTCTTCACGTGTCCAGAGGAAAGACCAACCATCCCCTGCACAAGGCTTTTATCGACGCAGGCCAGCAGGCAGGATACCCCTTCACTGATGACATGAATGGATACCAGCAGGAAGGCGTTGGCTGGATGGACATGACCATCTACCAAGGTAACAGAAACAGAGAGGAAAACACTTGAGGTTTGACTGCATTGGTGGCACTGAGATCAGGTTAGGCTTAATACAGAAGCTACATTAATTAACTAACCAATGAGCCTAATAACTATATTTCTTGTAATTTTATTACGGATGCTTGATTATTTAATAATCACCCCAAATGTCTGAACATTCAATCCAATATGGTGCTTATGTAGTCCCAGTGATTCTTGAGAATAGGGACAAAACAGGTCCTATGGATAAAGCATGAAGTTTGAATAAAATATACACAAAATATATTTTTTTCAAATATCTAACTAAACTAACCTGGGTCATGTGAGCACAACAATGTATATTTTTCTTTTTTTTGCTGAATATTTTTTTATTTTAAACATTGTAGTCGGTGGATGATGCCTGTAAAAGCCCTTGTCCAGGAGCAGAACTCAACACATTCTTATAGTTTAAAACAATTAAAGAAATACTAAAATTATATATTATGACAATTAAGTATAAGTAGTCAGGTAAATAATTATAAAAGTATCGATAAATTGAATTAAAAATAATTTTTAGATATTTTCCAACTCCGTTGAAATTTGTCCTTAGTTTTTGTCAACACCGTCAGAAATGAAAAGAATGTAAAAAAATCAGGCATTATTGGGGGGCACCAGAACTTCTGAGGACCCCATGACGTTGTCTTTTCTCTTCCTTTGCTAGGAGGGCTAATTAGCTCTGGTTAGCTTAAGTTATTCTTTAGTTTTTTCTTCTGATTTATTCCTAAGTTGTTTGTCACAACCATGATGTGTCAACTCCATAACTGACAATTTACAAAACTTTGATGAAATTTTGCGAAATAAAAGCTTAATTTTGGTAAACTGTAAAGATTTCATGGACCTGACGAGCTACAATATGGCCTCCTTCAGAATAACATCATATAAATTGAGGTAGTTTGGCATTTCGTCAACTCCGTCAGATGTCAACTCCGTCAGAGTTTTTCTGACTCTTTCAGTGAAATTGTTGTCAAATCTCACTTAATTGTGCAACTAATTCATTTTAATGTATTTTACATGAATTGCATTACTTCACATGTACCAAGTTTTTCATTTTACTCACTAGTTTGTCACCACCTTCAGTTCTGTGTCAACTCCGTCATGCACTGTCAACTCCATCAGATGGACTTTTTCTTGTTTTTTGTTTTAAATAATATTTATTTTATTTCTTGAGAAGCATTTGTCTGTAAGTTGAGTAAAAATATCACTAATGGGGTATTTTAAAAATCATTTTAGATTTATTTTTGTCAGATGGTGATGACAAAGTTCTGGGTCAGGTCGATTAAAAATGTAATTTTTTAAAAAAAATTCGCAACTGGGAGCCTGTACCTTAGCATCTTCATATTTTCTAAACATTATTTGTCATATTTGCATACATAAGGTTGAGAAATAATTAAAAAAAAATATGGGAAAATTAAAACCCATTTTGTCCCTATTCTCAAGAATCACTGAGTCCTTTAGCACATTAGTAGGAAGGAAAACTTGCCATTTCTAACGAGATTATACAGGTGCTGGTCATAAAATTAGAATATTGTGATAAAGTTCATTATTTTCCATAATGTCATGATAAAAATTAAATTGTCATATATTTTAGATTCATTGCACACCAACTGAAATATTTCAGGTCTTTTATTGTTTTAATTTTGATGATTTTGGCAAACAGCTCATGAAAACCCAAAATCCCTGTCTCAAAAAATTAGAATATTATGAAAAGGTTCTCTGAACGAGCAATAAAAATAATCATCTGAATCAACAAAGTAACTCTAAACACCTGAAAAAGATTCCTGAGGCCTTTAAAAACTCCCAGCCTGGTTTGTTACTCAAAACCGCAATCATGGGTCAGACTGCTGACCTGACTGCTGTCCAGAAGGCCATCACTGACATCCTCAAGCAAGAGGGTGAGAAACGGAAAGAAATTTCTGAACGAATCGGCTGTTTGCAGAGTGTTATATCAAGGCACCTCAGTGGGAAGTCAGTAGGAAGGAAAAAGTGTGGCAGAAAACGCTGCACAACGAGAAGAGGTGACCGGACCCTGAGGAAGATTGTGGAGAAGGGCCGATTCCAGACCTTGGGGGAAGCAGTGGACTGAGTCTGGAGTAGAAACATCCAGAGCCACTGTGCACAGGCATGTGCAGGAAATGGGCTACAGGTGCCGCATTCCCCAGGTCAAAGGTCAAGCCACTTTTGAACCAGAAACAGCGGCAGAAGCGCCTGACCTGGGCTACAGAGAAGCAGCACTTTGGACCACTGTTGTTCAGTGGTCCAAAGTACTTTTTTCGGATGAAAGCAAACTTTGCATGTCATTCGGAAATCAAAGTGCCAGACTCTGGAGGAAGACTGGGGAGAAGGAAATGCCAAAATGCCAGAAGTCCAGTGTCAAGTACCCACAGTCAGTGATGGTCTGGGTGCCATGTCAGCTGCTGGTGTTGGTCCACTGGGTTTTATCAAGGGCAGGATCAATGCAGCAGCTATCAGAAGATTTTGGAGCACTTCATGATTCCATCTGCTGAAAAGTTTTATGGAGATGAAAATTTAATTTGGTCTGGAATCGGCCCTTCTCCACAATCTTCCTCAGGGTCCGGTCACCTCTTCTCGTTGTGTAGCGTTTTCTGCCACACTTTTTCCTTCCTACTGACTTCCCACTGAGGTGCCTTGATATAACACTCTGCAAACAGCCGATTCGTTCAGAAATTTCTTTCCGTTTCTCACCCTCTTGCTTGAGGATGTCAGTGATGGCCTTCTGGACAGCAGTCAGGTCAGCAATCTGACCCATGATTGCGGTTTTGAGTAATGAACCAGGCTGGGAGTTTTTAAAGGCCTGAGGAATCTTTTGCAGGTGTTTAGGCTTACTTTGTTGATTCAGATGATTATTTTTATTGCTCGTTCAGAGAACCTTTTCATAATATTCTAATTTTTTGAGACAGGGATTTTGGGTTTTCATGAGCTGTTTGCCAAAATCATCAAAATTAAAACAATAAAAGACCTGAAATATTTCAGTTGGTGTGCAATGAATCTAAAATATATGACAATTTAATTTTTATCATGACATTATGGAAAATAATGAACTTTATCACAATATTCTAATTTTATGACCAGCACCTGTAAATGCTGTGAAAACCTTCAAGATCATCAGAAAACTGAATTGAAATGCTGAAATAATGTGTACTCAGTGAGGAAAAAAAAACCTCATGATTTTTTGATAACCAAATTCAAATGTTAAATATGATCCTATATTTCATCCTTTGTCTGTTTTGCTTTAATTGCTAATGCTGAAATGTTAGAAAATATCAGTAAATTGGCCACAACTGAAAACTAAACTTCTAATCCTGAGTTAAAGCAAAATCTTTAGAACTGGGGATTGTACCTTCTCAAACATGGAGCGCTGAGCTGGGTGTGAAACGTAGATAGCACTAATCTACAGGATTTTACTGCACAAATAAATCTTGTCCGAATGAATGCATGTTTCCAGGGAAGAGATGGAGCTCTGCCAGCGCCTACCTCAGACCTGCACTGGGTCGGCCCAATCTGAAGACAGAGGTGCACTGCATGACCACCAAGATCTTGTTTGATGGGAACCGTGCTGTGGGGGTGGAGTATGTGCAGAACGGAGAGAAAAAGAGAGTAAGAAGCACGACTACGTCACGTATTACAGTAGATTAAAAAAAAAGATTAAAGATGTTTTTTTTAAAGCTATCGTTACCATTTTTCATGACTTTCCTCTTTACAATAGCTCACAGACTCAGTTTTCCCATTATTGTTCAGGTGTTTGCAGATAAAGAAGTGATCTTGAGCGGAGGAGCCATCAATTCCCCTCAGCTTCTCATGCTATCTGGTGTGGGAAATGCGGAGGAACTGAAGGCCCTCGGTATTCCTGTCATTCAGCACTTGCCAGGTGCGTGAAGTTTAAAGACTCTGTTGACACTGGGACGGATGCATTGTCTGCTGGAGATTAGATCTTATTGCGTGTAGGATTTTGAGTCACTGTTTGACCTTTTCGTGCCTTGGTTGCTGGTTCTGGAACTGCTGAAGGAGGCAGCTGTTACACAACCATCGCAACTTTCCAAACATTTTGTTTTCTTTCTCTTTTTCTAATAGAAGTTTTTGTTCAAGTAGGTGGCTCAACAACTACTTGGATTGACGTTTACCTTACAAAGAATCTACAGAGTAGGAGACTAAAATGTTTTGTTTGATGAAGTCAGAATCACAGGAGCACCACAGGGGATTGGCCTTTTCCTCCCCGTGCATCAAAAAACGATGTTGCTTAGGGTTAGGGTTGCGCTTTCTCTCACTCGCTTGGATTCCCTCTGCTAGATGTTGTACCAGACCAATCAGGGAACAGAAGGAGAAGTTGTGAACGATGACGTTGATTTTCTGCGCTGTTTCAGAATTGTACTCTGCCTGTAGTTTTTAAGTGGCAGCGGAGACATTCTGCGATGGCCTCGCTTCCACATATTGAATTAACACTAACAGTCGTCTCGTTCGGATCGGCACTCTCTCTTCGTAGCGGAGGATGGTTGTTTACAGCGCTGACAATTTCCGGTAAGCTTCATGGCCTTGAACTGGCGTATTTCATACGCCACGGGAAAACATTAGCTATTGGGAATTTAAAACGGGAAGCAATCGCTTCTCAACAGTCGAGATCCCAGACTCTCTGTACAAAGCAAGTAGCGTAGAACAACGGGCCTGGTTTTTACCAGGCTACCTCAGACTTCCTGCCAACTCCGGAAATGCTCAGAATGCTTTAAATGAATGTATTATAAATGAATAAGAAGCTTCTTCAGATTCACCGCAATACAAACCACTACTGAGAATCCTCTCCACTCTCATCACTGTCAACTGCATAATAACTCTTTGAACAGACTTGCATATTCTGACTTTCAGCAAAAATGTAATAAAGTTATATTTATTGAAGTATTTTTTAATTAGATTCAAATTAAACTGAACAAAAGCTTCTGTCTTCTTCACTCTGTTGTTCAGGCGTTGGCAATAATCTGCAGGACCACTTGGAGCTGTACGTCCAGCAGCAGTGCACTCAGCCCATCACCTTGTACAAGGCGCAGAAACCTTTCCACATGATCAAGATCGGCCTCGAGTGGCTCACTCTTTTTACAGGTAACCAAATTCACCTCGCAAAAATATTTATACCCCCTGACGTTTTTACTGTTTGGTCACATTACGATTACGCAAAACTTTGATGCACTTTATTGCAGTCGTATGTTAGACGAAACCCAAATAGTTCTTAATGCTGAAGTGGAATTAAAATGATGCACGGTTCTCTTTCATAGCATTCGTTTCGTGTCTCACAATGGGAACGCCCCTGGCGTAACCTCATCAGAAGCTCCTATTACATTACGCCAGCCAGGATTGGCTGGAGATAAGCCTGTCAGCGTCAGAGAGGGCAGGCACCCTCCCCCTATAAATAGGGCTGACGCTGAGCCGACATCTTATTCAAAAACCTCTTCTCTCGCAACGAGCAGAAGTTCCAACCAGCTCTCGTAACTACTGACTCTATTCTGAGCCAAGCTAAACTGTTCACAGACGCGTGTGCAAGCTCGGTCGCCGGGCGCTTGGTTTTGGGATATTTGTTCGGTATCACAGCGAGTAGCTCTCTCTGGTAGAAATACCCACAAAAAAAAAAAAAAAGCCGACTCACCGTAAGGTTGTTCGTTGGCAGTTTTCAGAGTAGCAATACTCCCACCGTAAGCTACCTACTGGGAAGCCGCAACGCTTCCCCCTCCATAGTCTAACCATAACTGGTTAGCTTAGCTGTCGCCAGCTCTCTTTTTCTTTTAGTAGCATTACGGCCATCTCATCTCCCCGAAACATGGAGACCGTCAGGTCATCTAGTACCGTGGAGAAGAGCCCACAGGCACGAACCTGCCCGTGCGGCAACAAAATTTCAAGCGGGGACACACACCCGTCGTGCGTGATGTGTCTCGGGCTGAAACATGCCCAAGCAGCCTTTGACTCTGTGGAGTCCTGCTCGCACTGTAGCAGGTTCTCCGTCAAAGTGCTTCGTCGCCGTCTGGCCCGTCAGACGACATTGTCCAGCGGCGACCCGCTTATGACATCTGCAGCAGCTGTGCAGGAACCGGCCGAGCAAATAACTTCGCTGACCGCTGATGCGGGAGCCGGGACGAGTTGGGGCGAAATCCTCGACTCCGTGGACCCGCTGCCATCTGAGGTCCCCGAACTCGGCTTCGAGTCCTGCTCGCTGGATTTCCCGGTAACGGGAGACTGCGAGTTTTCCGATAGTGAGCCGGAGCTTCCTTTCTCGGATAATGATGAGGATTATGACCCATCTCCTCCGCTGTCGGGTCGGGTTGCAAAACCCGCACCGTCTGGCGCAGGCCAACCCGGTCATGAAGGCTCATCCTCGCCGGAACTGGATTTTGATCTGCACGATGTGTGCAAACGCGCCGCTGCAAAGCTTGACATCCAGTGGCCCGAGGTTCAAGCCGAGGTAGTTCGCTCCCGCTTCGATGGAAAAAAGCTGCCAAAAGCACGGAAAACAGGCAGACAACTCCTGCCAGTTTTTCCGGAGCTGCTGGAAGAACTAGCCGTCTCCTGGCGCAATAAACCCTTTAAGGAAAAGCACCCAGTGGCTGGCAGTTCGGTGCTGGACTGTGATGGTATGGAGAAGTGCGGACTCCGTCAGTTACCCCCGGTCGAACCGGCGGTGGCGGCACACCTCCACCCAAAGACTTCCATGTCAGCTGGAGGTCCCACTCTCCCTTCAAGAGCCGACCGCTTTCAGTCCAGCCTGACGGATAAATCTTACCGGGCAGCGGCGCTCTCAGTTCGGGCCCTAAACGCCTCATCGCTGATGATGGCTTACCAGGCAGAACTCGAGGAGCAGATGACCACTTTGCCAGATGCTGCACTATGGGAGGAGGTGTGCATCATCACGGATCACTGCCTACAACTCCACAAGGTGGCGATCCAAGCCCTGGGCAGGACCATGGGTCTCATGGTTCTGCAGGAGAGGGCCAGGTGGCTCAACCTCACCACACTCTCCACTAAGGAGAAGGAGGACCTCCTGGACACCGCCATCACTCCTGAGGGGCTGTTCGGTGCAGCAGTCACCTCCATGCAAAAACGATGGGAGGAAAAGAAACGGGATGATGAAGCACTGAAATTGTGTCTGCCCAGGCGTACGTTTGCCACCGGGACCACGACCCCGAGCACCCAGCGCCAGACCTTTGCTCAGGCTGCAGCTCGATTCCCTAATGCCTTCAAGATCCCCAAGTTTCCGAAGACGCAGGGTGCTGCTCAGGCTCCACAGAAAGCCTCTGTCCCAAAAGCCCCGTGGCAGAGGAAGCCTGACGGCCCTCGCTCCGACCAACCGCCCCCCCAACCCCCTTCCACTCAGAACGTGAGGAGAAGGAAGCGGCTGGCCTGACCTCCTCCCCAGATGTTGGGAGCGAGCGGGAATCGCTCCCTTCCATAGCTCCGGTTCCGAGCCTGTTCGGCGAGTTCAGCCGGGTTCAGCGCGTGACGGAGAGGATGTTCGAGCCTGCTCGGCACGCCAGAAAGAAAAGACGAGACTGTGTTCATTATGGGGAGCTCCACGGCGAGCCCCGGTCACGTCCCACAAGCACATTTATCTGTTCGAAAGAAATAAATGTTCACACACTGTCGCATCCAGGCTACGAGCCGAGGGCGCAGATAAAAATGTTGAAAAACATGAACACAGTTATACTGGGGAATTTGATCCATCCTCTAACAGGAGGACTGAGATTTTTTCCCCATGTCATCAAATCTGCAGCAAGCCGAACTCCGCGCGCATGCGCAGTGCAGACTGGAGCTGTTTGCCATTCGGCGCCAGAAGGGGGCTTGTTTTTAACAGACTGGCCAGTCAGCCGCCTGTCAATAAACACCCATCTGTGGGAAAAATGCACGAACTCAGAATGGGTTTTAAAAACTGTAAGGAGGGGATACAGACTACAATTCGCAATGACCCCTCCACGTTTCAGGGGTATATTCAGTCGCAAGCAGAGGGAGAAGCCGCTCTTGTCCTACAAGAGGAAATATCCTCGTTGTTAGTGAAAAGAGCAATAAGGCTAATACCTCACAAGCACTGCCACGAGGGGTTTTATTCACGTTATTTCCTCGTGCCAAAGAAAGGCAGAAGGGGGATGCGTGCTATATTAGACCTCCGGGCGCTAAACAAGCACCTGAGAAAATACAAATTCAGGATGCTGACACACGACTCCCTGCTGCGCTTCCTACGTCCCAGCGATTGGTTTACTTCAATCGACCTCAAGGATGCTTATTTTCACATCCCCATTTATCCGCCGCACAGAAAATTCCTCAGATTTGCATTTCAGGGAGCGTGTTACGAATACCTCGTACTCCCTTTCGGTCTCTCACTGAGCCCGAGAGTGTTTGTAAAATGCACCGAGGCGGCTGTGGGCCCGCTCAGGAGGCGGGGCATCCGGGTGGCGATGTACATAGACGATTGGCTGATCGCTTCGTCTTCCCGCCAGGAGGCTGCAGATCACACAGCTACATTAATGCAACACGTGATGGATCTGGGATTCGAAATAAACATGGAGAAGAGTGTATTACTCCCCACTCAATCCATTTCCTTCATAGGTCTCTCCCTGGACTCAGTTCAGGCCAGAGTGAGACTAACAGAGGACAGAGTGAAAACGATGCTGGACTGCTTGTCCATGTTTCACAGAGGAAATCTGGTGTCCATCAGACTCTGCACAAGGCTCTTGGGCCTGATGGCCTCATCATTAGCAGTAGTTCCCCTTGGGCGACTCCATATGAAAGGAGTCCAGCGCTGGATTGCCTCTCAGCAGAAGCTGAATCCACATGTTTCTCACAGAGTGAGGGTTTCCGCAGCCTGCAGGGCAGCACTACACCCTTGGTGGAACCCCAGTGTGCTGACACAGGGCATTCCAATGGGAGTAGTGCAGAACAGGAAAGTTGTCACGACAGATGCCTCCCTGACAGGCTGGGGAGGTTTATACGGACAAAATATGGTGAATGGGTCTTGGGGCCCAAATATGAGGTCAGCCCACATCAATTTCTTGGAGCTGCTGGCTGTTCACTTGACACTGAAACATTTCCTTCCACTTCTAAGAGGTCACCATGTGCTGGTCAGAACAGACAACACCACCGTGGTGGCTTACATCAACAGGCAGGGTGGTCTGAGATCACTAAAACTGCACATGTTGGCTCACAAACTGATCATTTGGAGCAGCAAACATTTTCTGTCACTGAGGGCAACTCATGTCCCGGGAGTACTGAACTGTGGAGCGGACCTCCTCTCCAGAGGGAATCCCCTGTATGCAGAGTGGAAACTCCATCCGGAAGTGGCCAGGCTGGTCTGGCAGAGGTACGGGCAACCATCCGTGGACCTTTTTGCCTCGCAGGAGAACAAACAGTGTCATCTGTATTTCTCCCTGCACGATCAGAACGCACCTCTGGGGGTGGACGCACTGGCCCACAGGTGGCCTCGGGTTCTGCTCTATGCCTTTCCCCCCATAGCTCTAATTTCACCAACGCTAGCCAGGGTACGAACAGAAGGGCTGACAATGATCCTCATTGCACCCCACTGGCCGTCGAAACACTGGTTAGCAGAGATAACGCAGCTCCTGTGGAAGGATCCGTGGCAATGTGTGGAAGGATCCGTGGCCTCTGCCTGCACGCAGGGATCTGCTGTCTCAGGCCCGAGGACAAATTTTTCATCCCCACCCAGAAAGGCTGGCTTTGTGGGCTTGGCCCGTGAGTGGTTCAATCTACAATCTGTAGGTCTCCCACAGAGTGTTATTGAGACAATCCAGAATGCTAGAGCTCCAGCAACAAGATCTTTGTATGAGTACAAATGGTCTGTTTTTGAGAAATGGTGCTCTGAAATTCAGGAAATCCCCTTTCAGTGTTCTGTGGCCGTGCTTTTAGCTTTTCTGCAAGACCTGATTGATAAGGGTAAAGCTTTTTCTACTGTCAAGGTGTACTTGGCTGCTATTTCAGCTTGCCATGTGGGTTTTGAGGGGAAGACTGCAGGGCAGCATCCCTTAGTGTGCCGGTTCATGCGGGGGGCTCGCAGGAAGCTCCCTGTTTCGAGACCCATGGCTCCATCATGGGATTTACCCCTGGTGCTGGATGCTCTCTCTGCCTCACCCTTTGAGCCTCTAGATCGGGTTGAATTGAAAATTGTAACCTTGAAAACAGCACTTCTGTTGGCATTGGTCTCTACAAAGCGTGTGGGTGAAATCCATGCTTTGTCTGTTAACCCATCTTGTATGAGGTTTTCTCCAGACAAAACTAAGGTGACTTTGCTCCCCAACCCTGCTTTTGAGCCTAAGGTGTTGGGGTCATACTCCCCAATTGAATTGGTGGCTTTTTATCCCCCTCCCTTTTCTTCACTGGAGCAGGAGAAACTGCACAACCTTTGCCCTGTACGTGCTTTGGATATCTATTTAGAGAAAACAAAACAGGTCAGGAAAAGTGATCAGTTGTTTGTCTCTTGGGCTAAGAACCATTATGGAAAACCGGTGTCCAAGCAACGGCTTGCCCATTGGATCACCGCAGCGATTTCCTTAGCCTCTAGCTCAAGGGCTTTAACACCTCCTGAGGGGCTGCGTGCCCATTCTACTAGGGGCTTAAGCTCTTCATGGGCCTTGCTGAGAGGAGTACCTCTGCAAGAAATTTGTGCCGCAGCAAGTTGGGCCTCCTCTCACACATTTGCTTGGTTTTACAAGCTTGATGTCACAGCATCATCACTGGCTCATTCAGTTCTCAGTGTAAGCACCAATCACTAAAACTACCTGTGCCTGGTAAATAATAATGATTAAGTGAACATCTGACACACAAGGTGTGGTTTCTGCTGAGCAATTCGGGAGTCAGTATATTCTCGTTCCCATTGTGAGACACGAAACGAATGCTATGAAAGAGAACTTTAGGTTACTTTCGTAACCCCGGTTCTCTGAGTAGCATGAGTGAGTGTCTCACCAAGTCACCCTCCTTGCTCTGACGTTGCGAGGAAGAGGTGAACGTTTTTGAATAAGATGTCGGCTCAGCGTCAGCCCTATTTATAGGGGGAGGGTGCCTGCCCTCTCTGACGCTGACAGGCTTATCTCCAGCCAATCCTGGCTGGCGTAATGTAATAGGAGCTTCTGATGAGGTTACGCCAGGGGCGTTCCCATTGTGAGACACTCACTCATGCTACTCAGAGAACCGGGGTTACGAAAGTAACCTAAAGTTTTTAGCATTTTGTGCTGATCAGAATCTGAAAAACGATGTGCATTTGCTTTCACTTCCTTCCATGTTGGCTGAAAATTACGTTTCTACTTCATGTTTCCAGATTGCGTTTCTGGGTTTTCCATATGGCTTGTGGCAAACCTCTACTGTGACTTGTGCATCAGCAGATTCATGTTTCACCACCGTGCCTCATATAGAAATAAGCAACGAGGAGAGCAAACAGCTCAGCCGCTTGAGAGGAAATTATGGATAAAACAACATTCTTATTGGCAGTATTTTAATTATTTAAAATAAAAAAATCTAATCAATAGTTATTGATAACAACTGGGATGAAATGCTCGTATTGTTCTTCAGCCCAGACCTGGTGAAAACAAATGTAGGTCACAAATTTCAAACTTCTATTTGTAAATGGTTTTGAAAAGTTCTGCTTCATCATTTTGTCATTTTCTTTCCACTTTGGCACGGCGCACTACTTTCTGCTCTTGTGTTTCAAGGAATTTCCGATGGCCTGCAGAAATACATGCATACTAATCCTCTAAAATGTACCTATTTTATAGACGTGTTTCCCAACCCGGGTCCTCAAGGCAAACTGTCCCATCTGTTTCAGATGTGTCCCTGCTTGAAACAAACCCTGACTCAGATGTTAAGTTTATCAAAAGCCTAAATTAGCCTCCAACTGAAACCAGGCGTGCTGAAGCAGAGAAGCACCTAAATTATGCAGGGCAGTGTTGCCTTGAGGACCAGGGTTGGGAAACGTTGCTGTATGGTGTTTCCCAACATAATAATAGTTTTGTTATTTTACCTAAATGTTATTTTTTTTCTTTTTTTTTTTTTTTTTTACAAAATGAAAAAAAATAAATTAATTAAAACTAAGACACATATATACCCTATAGGAATTTTTTTTTCAATGTTTCAATGTTTTTCAATGCAATTTGTAGAATTTGCCACAGGACTCTGTGAAATGTTCTCCGCAGTGAAGAAATACACTGATTGACAAGTGATTACTGCAGGAAACCACCCGGTGGTTTGGCAACTAGGAAGATTAGCTGAGCATGCCAGACATATAGTTGGCAGACTTGCTTTTTTTATCAGCTTTGTGATTGTGGGTTTTTTTTTTTTTTTTTTTATTGGTCACTTTACTTTTCTCAACCTTCTTCTCTCAGGCTACGGAGCTACAGCCCACTTGGAAAGCGGCGGGTTTATCCGCAGTCGACCTCACGTCACACACCCCGACATTCAGTTTCATTTCCTGCCTTCACAAGTTATTGATCATGGCCGGGTTTCTTCAAAGATAGAAGCGTATCAGGTGCGACAAATGACAAATATGCTCTTTTCTTTTTCTTCCTCCGTGCGGCCAAATTTATTCATTACTTCCATTTAGACTGCTATTAATAAACTTTATATGCTAACAAGAGGTTGAGAGTTCCCTTTACTGTTCCATGGAAAGTCACATTTAAATCACAAACCTGGCTCTTCAGGGAAATTTCTTTGGAACTGATTCTCTCTTCCAGAGAATTGCACCTGCCAGGAAATAAGAGCTTTACACAAAGGGAAAATAGCTGCAGGTTAACTCCGTCTTTCCCTGCAGATAAACCATTTAAGAGGAGATCTACAAAAGAAAAACAATATCTACCTAAAATGGGTGAAGTTGTTTAAGTAGGGCTGGGCGCATTGATTCAAATAGATACCAAGGTGAACATTGGTATTGGGTCGATACCGCTGTCGCAGTGTCTCTTCCAAATGTCCTGCAAATTGCTGAAATTTCCCCAGAGTTCATGCCAAATGCCAAAGATCAAGAGCTTAAGTCTTTAATATGATTCCCTGATGTCATACCTTTGTGATGTTTATACTAAAAACATCTGCTCTCTTTCAAATGCAATCTGTGTAATTTCCTTATAAGTGCAGCTTCTCTCCAACACTGTCAGAGCAGACGGCGGCTCCTCCCACGCCCCTCGGCTCCTCGAGGGCTCACTTTGCTCCTCGCCCTCCCTGCTTTGCAGAGGAGAGAATTTATCACTGTGGTAACATCACAAATTTACATAAACACATCAAAGCAGTTCACCTTCTAGTGAACTCCAAACTACAGAAAACATTGTTAAATTTGATCAGAGATGCAGACTGATTAAACTATTACCATCTATTCAGGCAGCCGAATAAAATCATACTGGAACTCAGTAATAATTGTATGTCCTACAAACTTGAAATACGAATATAGGATGAATATGGTCATCCTTTTGTGTTAATTTAAGGAAAAATGGGTCTACCTATTGAGGCTACATACAGTTACAGACAACGGTATCCTGATATTTTTGTTATTTTGTCTAAATATTCATGAAGAGTTTTGCTGCGATGATCATGAAGGACCTACAAGCTCTCTCAACAGAACGGTTTCAAGAGTTCATTGAAGACACATCTCTGTGAAAATAATCCTACTAGTATAGTTTCCTTGTGAGAAAAAAAACTCTTATCTTGTATGTTGCTCAAAAGTAAAAAAAAAAAAAACTGTCTAAGTTGCTTATATTTAGACACAAGTGGGAATCCAGATAGCTTCAAATTGAAAAGAATCACTGAAGAATAAGACAGAACTTGTCTCAGATATTGGTGCCAACACGATTGCAGCTGTGCACAAAGTAGGTCGGGCACGTTATCCATGCATTGCACATCCAGAAACGTTGTGAGTTTCCAGAGCACAAACTCATCCAATCAATTGAAGCACACTGGAACTGTGACTTCAACAAGTTTAAGAGGCAATAGAGAAAAAGGAAGCAGTTGTTCTCTGCCTTCTCAGGTAAAGAAGGCAAAGAACACAAAGGTCACAATGCGTGCTCAGTGGTGGGGCTCTCCCTTGACTCCTCGAGACCATTTGAAGAATCAGCAAGAGAGATGTAATCTGAAAAACATTTGTCTGTCTCAAAGGTGATAAAGTCTCCCTGGTGGTAACATTACTTGGAAGCTTGTCTGCATCTCATCAGGCTCCAAGGCAGCAAGCTAGCAGGTGTGCTGTTAGCAGGGTACCAGCACCGATTCAGGGGCATTGAAGCCTTTCGGGGTCTCAGTAGCAGCCCCTACCTGAGATTTAAAACCTTTGGATCCGGGGGACACGGCAAATGTTACACACCAGTAATATGGGTGGAGTTTGACTCTCAGGTCCTTAGATGACAGCACCATCGCACTGCTGATAGTAATGACATCATTGAAGAAGACAAATCAATTCCAAGGAATGGAGACTCAATTGTTTTATGGAGAACCACTGAGCCAACATTTCCCTCTCTGAGAAAAATTGCATAAAAATATCTAAGGCCAGACAAGAAGTGCAACAATGTTGCTGTTCCTAAAATAAAACCATCTGTTCTCGACAGGGGACAGGGCCGACAAAGGTTACTCAAAACATACTTTCTTAAGGGCTTTATGAACAATTTTCCTATATGAAATTAATAGTATTTTTGTTGACATTAGTGTTTTCATATCATACTGTTGGCTTCTTTGTGACTTTTCTCTTAAAGAATTGTGCAGTAGAAGGTACTGTGAGAATTATTTTAACTCTACACTGCTACATTCTTTTTATATTGTCGTTAGGTGATTAAAAAAGCACTTATTTGCCTAAGGTTGATTGTTCTCATGTCCTAGGTTCATGTTGGACCAATGAGAAGCACCAGCATTGGCTGGATGAAGCTGAAAAGTCCCAATCCCATGGATCACCCAATTCTCCAGCCAAACTATCTCTCCACTGGTAAGAACCAAAGAGGGTTGCTTGACTGAAGTAGGTCAGAAGATAAAACAGAATCATGCGTGTTTTCTATCCGATCTTTGCAGATATCGATGTGTGGGAATTCAGGGAGTGCGTCAAACTGTCCAGAGAAATTTTCGCTCAGAGTGCCTTCGACCCGTTCCGCGGCCCTGAGGTCCAGCCCGGGCTCCAGGTCCAGTCGGACGCCGACATCGACGCCTTCGTCCGCCGGAAGGCCGACAGCGCCTACCACCCGTCCTGCACCTGCAAAATGGGCTCCGCCTCCGACCCGACCGCGGTGGTGGACTCGAGCGCGCGCGTCCTGGGTCTGGAGCGACTGCGGGTGGTCGACGCGTCCATCATGCCCAGCATCGTGAGCGGGAACCTGAACGCCCCGACCATCATGATGGCGGAGAAGGCAGCTGACGTGATCAGAGGTCGGCCTCCTCTGGTGGACCCCGGGGTTCCCGTGTACCGGCCCCCGACGCTCGAAACGCAGAGATGATCGGCCGATTCGGTGAACAAAACGACCTCTGAGGTGGGAACGTCAGGGAATTTAATCAACAAAAATCAAAAAATGTGACTTAGTTTTGTTTAACCTATGATTCGCTTACACTTCTTTTTCAACTCCACAAATAACCCTTTGCGTAGAAGTGAAGGATTTAGCATGAAGTTTGATATGGTAATTATCAAACAAGCACACTAAGACGTCATACCTCACTCTAAAAGTAGACATTATTACAGCCTGCCACATAGCAGCTGCGCAGTAAATGCAAATTGCTCTTTGCAGAATCTAAACAGTACCTGGAAGAGCCTTGTCAACACTTGCTCAGTTTTTTTTTTTTTTTTTTGTATAAATCTACTAATGCATGAGGACGTAAGGGGAATTCTGTTTGCACCAACAACATGGTTCATCTCAACTTCACTGTATCCACAGCTTGAATTGTTTTAGGTTAAAGTACTATAGAGCAACATGTGAAACACTAACAAAACAAAAACCAGACTCTAAGCCATTTGGTTCAGCTTGAAATATTATCGTCACGTTAATTATGATTTACTGCCTCTCTGCACTTTAACTGCAGAACCTTGCAGCTAAAGGTTCTGCAGCTGAAGTTAAAGGTTCTGCCTTTCCTGTTGTCTACCAATCAGCTTCCTTCCTGCAAACGTGCAGCTGTTCAGTTCAGCTCATTTCAATAGATGTGTTTGCACAGTGTTGAAGTTAACAGGAAGCCAATCACTGCTGAGTTTCTGTTCGAGTTGACCTTATCTCAAAAGAGGGATGTTTTCAGTGCTAGACGTTCGCCAGAGTGCTCACACGGTTGCTTTTGTGTTTAGAGAAAGATTAGTGCCGATTAGACTGGCCTGCGAGGCTGCCTACATCAGCATTTCTTATTTGAGAAAAGCTGGAACAACACCTGTTTTCTGGCAGAAGTCATAAAGATATCTTCTTTTTTTTTTACCCCCCCAAAAAACAAAAGCTTTAAAATATAAATAAAACACATATAAAAGTGAAAAAGGAAGCAACTTAAGATTTTGCGAACAAAATTAGCTGCCTTTTTTCAGTCTCTAACACTAGCAGATCTGTTTACACTAACGTACAAGAGTTTTTGTTTTTTTTTCTAGATTGCAGATGTTGCATTTTAGGGCAAAGAAGCAGTTAAAGGGCAAATACCATTTTTACATATTTTCCTCATCAATTGTGTTCAATTCATTTCAGTGTATTTTTATACCACTTGCTCACAACAAATTTGGCCTCAAGGCTCTGTTCTTCTTTTTGCTCTTAAAAGTTCATTTCATTTCAAAATTTAAAAAATATATGTGGGGGGGGGGGAGTGAAGAAAATGCAGCTGAATGCTGCAGAAGAGTAGTGTTGTTGAAACTTTTGGAGCACAGAACTGTTGCATTAATGCTTGCCATAATATTCATCCAAGACAAAAGTAGGAAATTGTAGCTCTTTAGCTCAAAGCTCAAGTTAAAAAGTGAAGATTTATGCCATACAAGTCGAAACTGCTTCACGTGGATGAGGAGAACGCTGTTCGCTTCCGTACAGTTGGCTCACATTTCCTACGCTGCAGCAAAAATGCCGACTGCGTCGTTTTTCTGAGTCTCCGCAAAGTGCAAACGCATCCATTCCACATTTTTATGTCAGGTCAGAAAAAAAATATTTCCTTCCGCGATTGCCTTGAGAGATTTCCACAATGGTTGTGGCTCTTTTACCGATCATGACTCAAAAGGTCCTTTTTGTGTTTCAGGAAAATGTTTTGACATTCCTGATCCACTTTGGAAAACAATAGAAAACCCATTTAATGCTTTTCATATCTAATATCTAAAATGCAACATTTGCCCTTTAAAGTAGCAGTTCTCCTTGACTTGCTCTGGACCATTGCACAACATGCAGAGCACTTAACTGCACATTCATGTTGAGCGTTTGTTATTGTTGGTTTACCTCGACTGACCGGTAAACCTTTATGTAGTTTTTTTTGCTCCCAAGTGGCTCAGGCTCAACCTAAGATGTTTTCAAACTATGCAGTAATATTAACAGCCAAATATCAAACATGGCGAATTATGTTAAAATACACCTTGTTTCTCTACACTAACAAACTTAAAAAATCCCAAGTACACGTTAAATAAACTCTATCCTTTTTATTGTTTTTGTGAATGATTATCTTGTTAAAATTTATAAATGACTGATAAGGAAAATGAAGGTTTTTAAATAACATAAATATAATAAAAGAAATAGTGCCTTTGAGATTATTATATTGTCACGTCTGTGTTAGTGTCAAAGAATTTGTGATTGAAGTTGATGCATATTTGATTATTTTTTATATCTTCACTAATGTCTTAAGTATTGAATGAAGTCAATTAATCCGTATTATAAGCTACAATGACCTTTAACTGTGTTAAATTGTTTCTTTCTTAATAATGCATACTGTGACAGCTATTGTTTACACTACAATGCACTGTTGTGCAATGATACATTAATCAACTTTTTACATTTTTTTTATGAAAGAGTAAACATGTGAATCAGAAAAAGACATTTTATGTTAATATATCAAAGCTTTTCTTTATTTTATTGTTTTTCTGCATTGATTGTCAACAAGCCGTCCTGACCTTGTCCTCTTTATTCAGCAATTATTACAAAAATCAGCAGGTGCGTCGTCATTTCAGGCAAAAAATTCAAATGTACAAAACAAGGATGTTGCTTCTGTTGGTACAAAATCTAGAAGGTACTAATTATTATGCTACAAAGTAGATAAAGACAATTTTTAGAGTGTTTTATACACAAATAGGTAGAAAGCAGAAATCTTCAAGTTAGTTCTTACAAACACTATACAAATTGTTGTTTGTTTGTTTTTTACAACCTTTTACAGACTTCTGTAAAGCAGTGGCGAAGTAGAAAAAATAAAGCTGAGTTGCACAACCAAGCCTGGTGTTTTTTGTCACTTTATCTCCTGATAAAACTAAATTGTTGACGTATTCAGACACCTGTACTATAAATTGTTTTCTTCTGTAAGTGGATGACATTTGACAATTGGACTGTGGCAGCTAATATTTTGGTTTTATTATAAAGTTATTTCTAGAAGCAGCAGTTGATTAAAAAAACTGAGTAAGGTAGAAACGGCTGCTAACGTCAGGATTATTCTCCTGTTGGTTCAAGACAAACCGACTCACGGTCTTTAAGCTCTTATCGCGTCTGTTCAAGCTCAGATGAGCAATGACACATGATGATATTTAATTTTCCAAACAGTTTGCTTGTCTGTACTGCTCAAGAATGTGTTAACATAATCCTAAAAAACAAGAAATCATGAATAAGTTGTCATTTCTAACTAATGATTCAAGAAGGGATTGTTTTTATACTTAAAATAACTCAATAATGTATCTTAGGTAAGCAAAGTTGCCTTTAAAAATGTCTTTTTGTAGAAAGATGTTTTAATATTCAATGGTAACATTAAAATGTTCCCACTATCAGGATAAGGGTAATAATTTGGGCATTTTTGTAGCCTCAGTACTTGGATACTTAAGTCACTGCTAAATCTTGAATTGAATACGTGATCAACACCATAAAAAAAAAGTGAGGCGATCAGGATTCCAATGAATCAATGAGTATAAATGGATTAGTCAAAGTCCGGAAGTCAAGCTGATTGAAATGTTTTCAGGATCTTATAGAAGTTATTGCATAATTTGATTTCTGCAAATATTGATGGGCTTAATCAGTCATGTAATGGAGAGTGGCCAAAACTCCTAAAGATTGTAAAAAATCTTAAAAAGAAGATGCAGAAATACAAGTTATTACAGCTACATGTCATCCTATTTGTTTCACACTGACATTTGCAACACAGTAAAAGTCTTAGTTAGATAAATAACATTAAGTTTCATTGTGGCATGTGTTGCTTTCATCTGAAGATTTAACTGAAACATGTGGACCAGGTGAGGTCACTAAATATGAGTTAAATTACTTTTTAATCTCAACTGTCTCTGTGTTGTTTTCCCCCATTACTGCTATCCAATCACAGAAAAAAAAATCATGTCCTAATCCACCCAAATAGTTTTAAAATTAGTTTCAATTTTAATGTGGTTATGAAATACGCAAGTCCCCGTTGCTTACGTGTGTGTGTGTGTCTCCTGTGTGTAGCTGCGCACAGCAATCCCTTTTTGTTTTGGTCGTATCAGTAAAGAAGCCCTTTGATTGCACACGTTGCCATCCCACAGTCCAGAGCCGATAGCCGCAAATTGACCTGAAGTTATTGTAGTTTGGCAGTGCGTAGCGGAACATGCTGGCCTCACGTCACGCTGGAGCCGTGTGGTTCTCTTCTCTCTTCACAGATGTGTTTGTATGTGAAACTGTCTTTAGGAAAACGCTTCACAGAGAACATGCCAGGGCTGAGATAGACGGATGAGCTCACCCCCAGAAAATGTTCAACACGGAGACAGATTTGTTATGCGTGTGCTTCATCGCATGTGAGAGCTATTCCACCCGTTTTCACAGCTGGTCAACAACCTGACTCCTATTTAAAAAAAAAAAAGTACAGTGTGTGAAACAGCGTTGAAGTGAAACTCTTGCAACCGTGGAGGCGATCCTGAATTGTTCCCGGTTAAAAATAGGTGAGAGTAAAAGAGTCGCATGCCTCTAGATCTGGTAAAATGGTTTACGTTTAAATCTTTTCTCATAATAAACTCAACTCCATCCTTTGGGATGATTTCTGGGAAAGTGACAAATTGCATATTTTAGGACACGGGAGACGGCGAAAGTTTCATGATTTTTGTTTGGCTTTCCACACCAATCAGCATAAAGATCGGGCAGGAAAGCACATAGAGCGGAAGGATATGCCTGAGGACAAAGTCATTAATTATTGATATGTAATTTCCTCTTCAAATAAAAAATAAAAGAGAACAACGTTTAACCCTGAACTTTTAACCCTCAGCAGCTTGATTTTAATATAGAGTCCTTAGCAAAAGCATACATGCCCCTTGAACCTTTTCACAATTTGTCACATTACAACCACTGACAGGTTCTACAGGGATATTATGTAAAGTAACGCATAAAAATGAATGAAAACTATGAAGCCAACATTCTGGAGACTCTGTTTCTGTTGTAAATACAGCTGCTGCACTTCACTTCCTTCAAGTTTGTACGTATAGAAACTGAAATACGCCTTTTGTCTTCACCTCCAAGATACGTCAAGCTCATTAAAGCTGGGGCTACTCTGAACATGAATATTATGTCATTGTAGCACATAAATATGCTTTGATCTAAGTCATTGCTTATTTAGTGGGTTTAACTGTATTATTTTGGCAACATTTGATGTCCATGTCATGATTTTATGTCTCTGTCAGACACACTAAAGTTTTTTTCCCAAGAGGAATAACTTTCAGTTGCGCAAACATTCACATTAATTGAAACCGTCACATTCAATGAAACCATCAATTAATGTGACGGTTTCGCATTCAGATCCGCCTCATGATTGTTTTTCCACCCTGCGGTTTCTACTGCCTGCTGGCAGAGCCTTGACTCTGACCTGTTCATTAGTCATTATAAGATCTCATTATAAGATCTCATTTTAAATAAACCTGACTGATTTTCACCTGACACTGCTTGACAAATACATTTTTTCCACAATTGGTCAACCCATTAACTGGAGGCAACCTGTTTTACTTGATTTTATTTAGGGTGTCAATGTAAAAGGGGTGGAAATCGAATGCACAAAATACTTGTAAATGACGAAAACAATTTTTTTCCCCTTCCTTTTTCCAAATAAGCACAGTTTTGTTAGTCTATCAAGTAAAATCACAGTAAACTACACTGAGGTATGTGGTTCTAATGTGGTTCTAATGTGGTTCTAATGTGACCAAATATGGAAAAGGTGAAAGAGGCGTGGCGACTTTCACAAGGCACCGTCTCAGCTGCTCCTGCTTTGGTTCCATCTAATTCAGATAAGCAAACAAAAATATATGTTTTCATCAGTTCTGACCAATGAGGGGTAAAATCACACATTTCATCCACATAAAATGCAACTAATTGCAGGAATCCTTGGAAAACCAATCAGTTTTTGACATCTGAACCAGGCAGAAAGACTTAGAAACGCTCCGCCGTCTAAAACTATTTACACAGCAATAGAATAGAAGTCTAATTCATTTGCCTGCTTGTGTGTGCAGGTGGTGAGTGGTGGCACATTTGTTTTCATTGTGTTGGCTCCTCATGTAGTAAACTATGTGATTGATGGCCTTGTGTAATCCTCACTAAAGCCGAGTTATGTCATCCTCAGAATCTAAAACCAAAAGATCTGAAGTTTTATCCAACTGATGTCAGTTAGGAAAATACAACATAACTTTTAACGACTGGCCTGCCTTCTGGGAAGCTGGCGTGTAGATTCATGTCTCCTGATTTCAATTACAGCAGGTTTTTTTTTTTGTTTTTCTATAACCATGTGTCCACTTTAGCTGCAATCTACTAAGCAGAAAAAGAAAACAAGGCACTTTGCTCTCACGTTTATCCCTGTTTCTAATTTTCTGTTCTCCGCAGGGCCTGCTGAGACATTCCCCATACGTTCAATGAAACTAGACAGAGTCTGCGGTGAGTCGCTGCTATAGAGAAGTGATGCATATCATCTCGTCCGTTAGGTCCTCCTCACACTTCACGGCCACGTACTGCTCCTCGTCGCTGTAGTCCCTCTGGTGTGGCGAGTCGGAGCCGACGCTTTCCGTCCCCGCCACTTCGCCGTTACCCATGCTGCCGTTCAGCAGATTGCTGGCAGCGCTCTCCATCTCGTCGATGGTCATCTCGCAGGCGTCTGCGATCTCGTGTTTGGCCGCTGTCACAAACTTGGGGTCCCTGGCGTATTTCCCGAGACCTTCAGAGATCAGGACCTGAGAGGGATGCGAGAGAAAAGGAAGATCGTGATAATAATATTAAAACAGATAAAATTTTTTTTATATAAAATCAGATCAGAAGGCGAGAATGTGTGAAAGCAGCTAAGGCAAACCAAAATGGTGGAACTAATTAAATGGCTGAATTGTCAAGATTACCGAGGACGACAGCTGATTGTTGGATGGACAGAATGCAAAGATGAGAAACTCATAAGAACCAGCAGCCATTTTTGTCATTTTATGTAATAAATTATCCTTCAGTAACAATTAAACCATGACAGGATAATGACAGTAACTCTTCTTTAGGATGTAGATACAAAAACCTGTAAGTTTTCATAACTACATGGTCCAAATTGACATTTTTAGCAATTTTATAATCTAGAAGCAGCAATTGATTAAAAAAACCCCGAATAAGGTAGAAACAGCTGCTAACGTCCTGGGATGGGCTGGTGACCCAACACACCTCACTACTGTAGGACGGGTTTGGAAAGAGGATGAATGAACTGCAGCTATTTAAGTAAATATTTACCTATAAGTAGGTATGAGATTTGACCAGGCCGTTCTAACACATGGATATGCTTTCATGCCTTTTGTCAATCTGGATGGATGTTTAGGGTTTCTGTCCTGCTGGAAGGTGGACCAGACTGACACATTTTAGACTCTGACAGATTTTATTCCAGCATTGTCCTGAATTTAGCTCCATCCATTTTTCAGTCAACTCAAGGAAGGCATGATGCTGCCACCACTGTCCTTCACTAAAGGGAAAGTGTGTTTTCAAGTCACTTGCTGACCTGCCCCGAAGCTGAGCAACATTAAGTTACTGATTTACTCACAGCCTCCACCAGACTGCTGGCGCTGCCTCTGTTTTGCAGGAAGTGTGAGCTGCTTTCTGCAGGTAGCTGCAGCCGTGACGGTGAGTGGCTGTGGCTGGGCAGGCCGTCCTGGCAGTCGGTGTACCAAGAACTCCTCTTCACGGCCCCAGGGATGCTGCCCACACTGCCAGTGCTGCGCCAGTCCACCTGCACACACACACTACACACTTTAGCCTTTACGAAAACCGCGAGACGACCGCAGGGATTGGGTTTTTCTTTTAGCAACAGCCAAAAACCATAAGTTAATAATATTATTTGGTTTCAATGTATGAATAAAGATGTGATGAGCTTTTGTTACATTTTAAATTTCTAAAACTCATGAATTCCCTGGCTGTTTTTAAGGCATTGTTTTCAGGGTATCCACAGGTTTTAGCATGTCAAATCTAAGACTTTTAAAGACCTTTTTAATGCCATCTTAAATTAAATTTAAGACCTAATAGAACTATAAATCTAGGGACTGATCAAGTGTAGCAAAAAGTGTGGAATTTCCTGGGTTTGTGGCTCTTGGCAGCGCTTTTTGTGCTTCTTACACTGCATGCAGCGCCATACAAAAATTCACAGTAGACAGAAAAAAGCTAGCTAGCTAGCAAGGGTGCATTAGCAGCTAGATACTGGCAGCCTCATCCACCTCAAATCACAGAACGCAATAGGGACGACACAAAGCTGGCAGGAAATCCCATGTATGAGATGGAAAAGTCCCAGACTTTTTAGACGTGTGTGGGTCCCCGATTTTAATATTCCATTTCCACAGCGATGCAGACGGTCGATCAGCGTCAATCAGACCTGTATGAGCGGAGTGTAGCAGGGGCCACAGTCACGGCTGATGGGGGAGGCGGGAGGCGTGGCCCACGAGCGTAGCGACCTGGTGGGAGACAGACGTGGGATCCTGGTGGCGTCCAGACCGGCTACCGCCATCACCTGAACGGGAGAGAGGAGACAAAACAGGTTTCTGTCGGGGCATCGGCCACATTTCACTCGTTTCCAACTCCTCACGCTACAGGCGCAGGCGTACCTGCTGCTGCATCAGGTGCAGTGGAAGAGCTGTGCATGACGGAGATGGAGGAGCTTCATCTATGCTACTTCTTCTGCGAAGACACTCAAAGCTGAATGTTGGTGTATTGCAGGCTTAGAGGAAGCAAGAAGTGAAACTCTTTCAGACTCAGGGTTTTTGTGGCTGAGATACTCAAGAAACATATTATTTGTTTCATAATGTCAAATGAAAAACAGGAAACAAGCAAGATTTCATACACAGAAGAGTCAAATCAAATATAACATATGCACTGCAATTTACTATGAATTATTTAAAAATATATAAATTTAATAATATTAAGGTACGTTGAGTCAAACGTTTCAGTATTTGCAGATCTGAAAAAAATTCAATCACTCAAGCAATTTAATGATAAAAGCAACATGAAAGAGAGAGCAGCTGAACCTTGGGGGGATGGCAAAAACCATCTCCTGGGCGACCGCCGATCATCCTGGCATATCGGCTGCTTGTCGTCGTCACAGTAACCTTCGGACTCGCAGTCGTCCCTGAAACGGTCCAAATCTCCGTCTGCAGCGTCGTGGAAGTCCGACTTGGATAACCTGTCCTTGGTAAGCATGATGTCGTCTTCGTGAAACTCCTCCCCGCTGAAGTATTCCCCAGACTCCCGCTCTTCATCGCTGTCCCTGCCACCTGGCTCCTCTCGGCGAATGGTCGGGTGAAGCGCTCCACCATTTTTTGACCTGTTAGCAAAATCACACAGACGTATTGTAATTTTGGTTATTTTAAATTCCATTTCCAGTTTGTCATTTGATTAATGCTTCTTAGAATCTTTCATCTAGATTGAGAGTAGTATCTATTTCTGGCTTACAGCCCCTCTGCACAAAGCAAACACTGCAGGACAAGAGGCTAGATTGAGAGAGATTTTATCAGCACGACTCCAAATTGAACCAAAACAGATTCGGCATCAAAAGCTGTGAAGCTGTAAGTTATATGTCATTTCAGTGGCTGCATTGGTTACATACCTAATATAGGCCTCATAGTAGCGCGTCCTGATTCATGTAATGAAGGACGAGGCGATTCAGGCAGAGATGAATGGTATAAGCAGAGCAATGGAAACAAGAGAAAATTTTAAAGTTTTATATTTTTTTTCCAACAGATTCAATTCTGGATTTTTGCACAGGAACTGCAGTCCGTCTTTGGCAGGCACCTGGACGATCGCACGATTAGAAGAATTCACTTTGCAGAATAAACTGGTCATAATATTTGACCTGTTAGATGTATTTTTCAGTTGAGATCAAAATAGTAGTTTTATAAAACTTAATGATGTTGGACTGCTACCATTTTAACCGAAGCTGCGAATGCAGGCCAACTAAAACGGGATGTGGTTTCTGTAACCCACCTTGTGGAGTGGGACTTCCACTGCTTGTCATGCAGCCCCCTGCTGTAAGACGTCGATGACTTATTTCTTGCTGAAGACGGGCGGCATCTCTGCAATAAACACTTCTGCTGCCTCCCAGAGGACATCAAGAGAAGCGAGGGCACGTTGGCGTTGTTGAGGTTGGCGTTGGAGGGTATCGGGGACTGAGGGGAGGTGGAGTTACAGTGAGGGTAATCGTACAGATGAGGGGAAGGATGATGGTTGTAGTGGATGGGTGAGGAGTTCATCTCCGTCTCTCCTTCCTTGTCGCTGCTGCTGGCTCTCCTGCAAATCTGAGTGGGCGCGGCAGAGGGAGTGCAGTAGATGGGCAGGATCTGTAGGGGGCGCTGTGTGACGGTAGTGGGCTGGGGATGATCCATGCCAACGTGGTTAATGTGATTCCCAAAAAGGCCGCCGTTGCGCTTTGAGAAGATAACAGACATTAACAAAAAAAAACAAAGACCAACAAACCAGATTATTTGATTATAAATTGACTAATCAGCTTTTTCTATTTTGAACAGTCTCAACCAACCATCTTATTTTTTTTACAATCAAAGTGTACATTAAAACATTAAAGGAGACCTATTATGCTTCCTTGAACAAGTTAGCATATGGGCTGCACAAAACATATTCATTACATTTTTTTGCAAAAAAAATCCTGAGGAGAAATGAGGAGAAATCAGTTTGAGCTTCTCTAGGAATGAGCTGTTCTAGGTTTACGTCATACTTATGCAAATAAGTGCTGTTGGCCACGCCCCCCAATTTAATGTTTTAAATGTGAAAATGACTTCAAGCAAATGCACACTTGCAGAAAAAAGCATCTTTGAAAAACAACTGGATGATTGTTTTGGCACTTGGACTGTTTCTACAAGCAGAAAGTAAAAGCAAATGGAAGTACATAAACTTTTCTTTTTTTTTTTTACCCGATAAATCTCCTCTTCTTCCTCTCCCGTTCCATCTACAAGCCCCTCCTCCTGTAGGTCACATGATATGGCTCGGCGAATTTCTGGTCCAATGTCATGAAGGGTGCGCAAGCCGGCCTGCAAAGTAAGAACAACTCTAAGGTGTGAGAATTATGAATGTAGGGACTAAAACGTGGATTTAAATGAAATCTAAGGAATAGCTTTATAGTTGGGGTGAGTACTATAACTTTAAGGTTACTGTAAAAGTTAAACCTGACTTTACAGAATCACTTTAGAAGATTAGGATGTAACAAGCCAAAAATTACTTTGACAAAAACAAGAAAAAGACATTCCTGTGTGTGTGTGTTTGTTCATCATAGAAAATACTTAGTGTTGATACTTGGAAACCTGCCTGTTTCCTCAGATGTGGCAATGTATTCATTGTCAATGTCAATGTCAAATTTATTTATATAGCACTTTGAAACAGGTATAAAACTGCACCAAAGTGTTGTACAAGAACGACAACACAAATTACAAAACAGAGTAAAAACAATACATCAATTAAATGCCAAAGAGTAAAAATGAGTTTTAAGAAGTGATTTAAAATGATCCAGGCTCTGGGCAGATCTAATCTGGAAAGGTAAGTTATTCCATAAGACAGGAGCAGCTACAGAAAAAGCTCGATCTCCTTTCCTCTTAAGTCGAGTCCGAGGAACCGTCAGTAATAACTGATTATTTGATCGTAAAGTTCTGGACACAGACCGGAAATTTAAAAGATAAGGGGGGCCTAACCCATTTAAAACTTTATAAGTTAACAAAAGAATCTTAAAATTCATTGAGATACTTTAATGTTATTACCACCTTCCCCTTCAATTAATATGAAAGATTCACAGCATTACTTTTCCAAAGTACAGCCTTATAAACTAATTTAATTGTAAGATTTTATTACTTTTGTCCTTTTAAGGATAGCATAAAAAGTTATGCGTTACTAAAAAGCATTTTTTCTAGACTATTAAATAAGAAAATCAAAAAATTTAGAAAATTGTATGCCTTTTTTAAAATAATAATAAATAATAAGGCAAACATCCACGACTGTTTATGTTTTGGCTATACAAAGATTTGAAAGAAATGTACTGTTTTGTCATTTTAATTAAAATAGTTCACGTTTAGTTTATCATTAAGCAAATAAAAATACAAACAAAAAGAAATCACAATAAATACGTTTCTGTATAATTTAAAATAATAACTTTGTGACCCACAGAAAAAACACCAAACTAAATACACCAAAACTACCAAGCAGGTCACATGATTGTCAGTCATTATTGGGTTTTATAGCCAATAATGTTCCAAGGAATCCCAAAGCTGTGCAGCCGATCACTGACAGGGAAAGAGTTTCTCCATCGTGAGAACATATGGTGGTGATTAGGGTTCCTCAGAAGCCTCAGATTTATTTTTTTTCTCGTTGTCACCCTATGTTCAAAAGTTCCTTCTAATCCGCATCAGCAAAAGCAAAAACAAACAAATCTTCTGTTGTAGAGACCAAGCATGTGTCATGTTCAGTCAATCACACCCTGGAATAAGCTTAGTGTATAGAGTATTTCTTTCTTCTTGAGAAAATAAATTGAAGAAATTACTTTAATGCTCTAAAAATGTTTGTTTCACCCGAGCAATTAAAGCAAAATTAAAAATTATTAAAACAAAAACGTATAACTCCACATTTAAATGTACAAAAAACTCCTTAAATGGGCCATTTAAAAAGGCACTACATTTAAGAACTCAATTAAATAATATACATTTCTTTAATTATTTGATTTATTTAGGCCCCATCTGCAAAGAGTTCGAGATACAAACGGTTTTTACTCACCTGTAAGGCCAGAGTGGTGTTCTCCCAAGACCTCCTTCCCACCAGACCTTGCTCTTTGCGCCTCTTGAATTTTCTGAAGTAGTCCTGTATCAGGAAGGTGGCATAGAACTTCCCCACTGTTACCTCGTCATCTAAGTGAACAGACCAAACACACCAGAAGCCTCCCACGTCAGGACCCAAACACTTCAGCGCTGCTGATGTTCTGCTGTAAGCCGAGCCGATGCCAAACACACCACATTCAAAAATACCCTGGAGCCTGTTAGGGTTGTTTTCAGGGGGATCTAACGCATTACAATCTGGCCAACTATGAGTATTTTATCATAAAATAAAGTCTGTTGAGACTAAAATAAACTCTTAAATGATGCTTGACTGATAAGACAGTTGCTCACCAATACAACTGTAAAGGTTTTGTTACAAATACAACCCCAAAAATCAGAAAAAAAAGTTTGAACAGCATGAAAAGTGTCCAAAAAAAGAGAAAACTCTTAGAATGCAATTAAACATAAAGTTACATTTTGCAGGTGAGTCCACCTCTTGTACTCTCTTTTTCTTAGCAGCTTTTGTAGCGTTAGTCATGTATGCAGAATACCGTTTGTCTGATTTGTTAGAAACAATAAACATCCAAAGTGGGATATGTGAACATAATTTGGTATTAGACATTGGCTTGTGCCCTGAGCTGATCGTTTTTCAAATGCCTCAGTGTGTTTGAAGTGTGTTTCTATATGCTGAGGAGCAGAAATACAGGGTACGAATGCCTGAATGTGTGTCTAAAGTTAGAGCCATGTGTTGGGGAATGCCAAATATGGTCGTGTGTTGGTTCGGTCTGGAATCCAATAGTTTGTGTTTAAAGATCAACAGGGATCCTTAAACATTTCGCGTAAGATCAGTGCAGGGGTCTGTAATTTTTTTATATGTGACCAGCTGAAGTAAAATCCTGCTTAGAGAAGTTTGTGTCCATGGTCTTTACTTGATGTATTCTCACATCAACAGTTTGAAGCAGACAAACCATCACACACGCAAAACATCGATCTGATTTTAAAAACACAAATTCTCCCCAAACATTTTGCACGACCGACGACACGCTTCGCTCGGAAGTGTCTCCTGAGGAAATACATAGGGAGCTGTGTCTAGTTGTGTCCGGCTGACACTTAAAGACGGGGTTTGTCTGTAATAAAATATGATGCATTTAGAAATGCTAGCCGATTTTAGGCAAAGTTAGATTTAAAATGAAGGTTCAGACACATTGAAGAATGTACCCGGAGACTGATGCTTACAATTATTAATGCTAACATTAAGCAATAATTCATTTTGTTTTTCCAGAACAGCTTAAAAATCCCAATTTAGTAAACGTTTTTGTGTTTGTTTAAAAGTATCAGTAAAAGCTGGCATGACTGCTCTCGCAAGCAGATGTAGGGTGCTGTTAATTGCAGTTCTTAAAAATAAATTAGGATCAATTATATCCTCTAGCAGTAGGCCAGATCTTTACAAAAAATGTAAGATTAGAGACCAATTTACGGCCTCTAATCTGGCCGTAAATTTCCAATTTACGGAAATTGCCCGTAAATTGCCCTTTTTCTTAGCAGAAATACACTTCATCATCTCTGAACTATTTAATATTATTAAACACCATAAACGGGAAACATTTTAGATCCATTCAAATTGTTTTGTACGACTTTGTCCAGTTTTTGTCTTCAAAACTATTTGCACTCTAAAGTTCTGTCTGAAGTGAATCCACATTTGTGCTTTGCCGTTTTTCAGATTCGCAACTTTTTCTAACTTTTTCAGAACATTTGGGGTTGTGCAAAAATGTTTAAACCTGTTTCCAAAGTACTGAACTTATTCTTTGTGTACAAAACACTACGGGAGGATAAGAAGACCGATCTTTGTGGACAATTTCACCTGTCAATCGAGATATCATGTCTGGAACAGTCTGTTGAGAAGAGATTTAGTGTTTATACAAAGGAAGATCTAATCATTCGCAAATGCATTTTAAAACTCTCCTGTTGCTTCATGTCATATTAAAAGACAATTTGTTCGTCATCACCTTTAGAGAAAGAAAAGTCAATGTTTTCCTTTCTCCTTTTACATTTTTTGGAGCAATGTAATCTGCAGCAGGAAGTGCATGCGACAGCAGAGTACGGGGAAATCAGAGTCAGATCTACACTATCGATCACGAGGGTTCGCAGAATGAGCAAAGGATGTTCACCCAGGAGGAAGCCGTGACTACAAGCTCGTTCTACCTGCCATGCAGGGAGGCTCATCGGGTATGAGTCTGATTCCTCAGATAAGCTGTTGCTAAAGCAAAATGGGGAGCAGAGCAGAAAAACAAAACAGCTGAATCGTGGTGAGTGGTAGAGTTCCCTTCAAAAGTTGTTATCACCTTTCTTTGACCCTCTTGTTGCCAAAATGGGGTCAAGCAAAGGTGGTACCTGGAAGTGGACGCTTTAGGATGGAAGTGTTTCTTACTTGAATAGCTTAAGAAGAAAAAGCGTCTCTACCTCACCTGAAACAGCCAGAGAGAAACTTCAAGACTCTCTACTCAGAAAAAGAACCAATTAACCATTAATTTATACTTAAGCCTTATCTTAAGAAAATATATCAGTAGTATTTCAATTAGATATTTTGTTTAATATGTGCTTTAAATTTTAGTTACTCATTAAATTCATAGTGAGAAGAGTACATAAGTGGCCATGGGTTCCTTTTCTGTACAGAGCTTGTTGAAGTTGTTTTTAAAAAAAGAGGTATCACTAGTTTCATGCCACCAGACCAAAGCAGAACCACTCCAGAGAGCTCAGGACGGCAGAAAGAGAAGAAAAACAATGCCAGCAACTGAAAGCGGAGAAAGCTGTGGAAGAGAGACGCTTTGCAAAAAAAAATAAAAAATAGCATAAGCAAAAAGAAAGAAGGATTCACAAATTAAAGCACAAAAACATGCAGCATAACTGATTCTGACTAACTAAAGCAAACAAAGTGTGGAAGCTGCAAAAACTACTCAGACACAGGAAGTCACTTTAAGCAGAATAACAAACATGGAGAAGTTGCAGACACAGCAGGTTTCTAACAGCAACCATTTAAGAAACGAGCTGCTGTAAACAACAAATGAAACTTTAACTTTTTAGGACTGAATTGTAAATGCCCAAAATTGACAAGGCAAGCGGTCAAATAAACTATTAGGACTATGAGTTTAAAAATGTGTCGTTTCTCTGCAACACACAAAGATCTGTTAAATAGTTATTACTGGAGGTATGTTTCTTGAGCATGTATTGAGACAAATAGATAATCAACAATAAATTTTAACAAGTGACCCAAATTTTATTTTAAAAACTAGCATATGAAAGTTGTTTGCTTCTGTTTCTTTTAATCATATTGTGTAATATTTGTTACCCCCCATTCAATGAATGTAATTTTTGTTCCTAACAAATACTCTGTCTATATAAATTTTCTTTTAGACCGCATTTCACACATTTGTACGTTTTTACGTGACTGGGTCTCAGAAAGCATTTTCCTGAGTGTAATGACCACTGACCGCCTGCAGGAGGCACTACTTGATCCAGCAGCTTCATGCTGGTCCTCTTCCAGATCTTCTTGATTACGACTCTCAGCTCCTCGTTGGCTTGCTCCAAGTTACCTTCAAAGATAGTGAAAATGTTACAGTGGTAATAAATGAGTTAAAGTTAAGAACACCGTCTGATGACATCTGTAACTACATCATCACAGACCATTGAATTGGGTGGATATGCCTCCCTCTGGTGGCATAACATGGATCATGCATCTTTCTAAATGAACAACACCATGACCCCTAACCTAACAGTTTTCATATTTGTTGTTATTGTTCTGCCATGCAGCAATAATCAATGAGAAAATTTAAAAAATAATAATATTTTGTAGGATTTCGACAACCTGAGCTGTAGACTCACCCTCAGTCTTGATCTTCAGGGCGGTGCGGACTAAAGCAAACAAGGTGGCGTTAAACATGACGGTCCCGTCACTGTTGAGCGGCATGTTCATTGCCACCAGTCGCTGCAGCAGAATTCAAACTTCATTTTAGTTTAGACGCATTAGTGTGAAGGCAGGAGGGGTTTTTTCTGCAAATATGAGATTGTGAGTTCCATAAACCCACCTTACAGGCGACTCTGTGAGGACAGAGCTTGCCAAAGCCCAACGGAGGCTGGATCCTCCTCAACAGGGTGACCACATCAAGATGTTTAATCCTACCCCTAAGAACACATTACGTGGAAAGGAAAGGCATTAACATGTTCCAGGAATTATCAAAAAAATAAACATTCAGGAACAAATCTTAATCAAAATGTTGTTTTTGTTTTGTTTTTCTGCCCTTACTTGGCTTCAGGATCATATTCAGACCATATCCTTTTAAATTCATCCAGATGGTGAGGGCCAAGAATGGACCAATCACGAGTCAGGTAATCAAAGTTATCCATAATGACCGCAACAAAGAGGTTGATAATCTGAAACAGGAACATCCAGTATTTTTGAACCGTTTCATCAATTGTTTTACTGTGAAATCTGGTTGACTGTTAGGTCTGTGGTGAACTCGTGAGGGGCAATGGAAACTGTGAGATGTCCAGAGGAGTACCAGGAAGGCGCAGAGCATGTAGAAGCTGATGAAGTAGATTATAGCAAAGTTGCTGCCGCAGGTTCTCTCCTCTCCCGGGTTGTAGTCGGACTCCGAGTCGCACAGCTTCCCCGGCAGACAGCCCAGCATGATCTCCTGCCACGCCTCCCCTGTAGCACATCTGACACAGATTAAGAAAAGTGACTTAGACAGCTGCCACACATATTTACGTAGTACTGATAATGATTGTGCCAACCAAAGTTGCAAAATGTCCAAACCTGAACAGCATCAGGACGGCTTGGGGAAATGTCTGGAAGTTGTTGTTGCGGTTGATTTGGGTTCCGTCCACCATTGCTATTTTTCCAAACACCTAAAAGCAGAATCTGCTAAAGTAAGATTCAAAGGCTACAGTAACAGATATGATCCTAAAAAAATAGGGTGTTTGGAACGAGCCATTGTAGAGGATGAGAAAGTTTTTCCAAACATCTGTCTACACGTCAGACAAGATTACCTGCATCCCGATTACAGCATAGATGAAGAACAGCATGGCTATCAGGAGGGCAACATATGGAAGAGCCTATTGTGGGATAAAAAAAAAAGTATTATTGAGTTTCTTTTCTGCAGCGTATATTGAAGTTGTTAGAGTTTTTGGCTAAGCAAACAGACAAAATACTATGAAGTTATGAATTTAGACACAAACTGCAGAGATATTTTGCATTGCTTTGTAGCAATAAGCATCCCTGCTAATCTGAGTACCTATGTTTGACTTTTACAAGATCCTAGTGGTTTTTCAGAAAATAACTTAATTCAATTATTTGTATAACCTAGAGAAAATCATTAACTTCCTTTTGCATTCACGTGAGGATTGTTGTAACTTCAGTCTGCTGGAGCTGAGGGAGGGCTTAGATGAGAATGCAGCACTCCTCCATTTTCATTGTGTCGAAGGTTTTTGTCACCATCTTAATGCTAAGCCAGAAACGATGCTTCCCAGACTCCATGTGAGAAAAACTGTGACAACCCAACTCTGTCTAATTAGCACACAGCAGACTAAGCAAACACTGAGCTTCGTCTGATTGCAGAAAATTATTTTAGTTTCTGAGATAGCAGCTCACGTCCACGATTTAAATTTTGCATTATATTGTTTCTATGTCACAAACGGCATCGATTGTGAGATTGCAAATACTTTTTCACAACTCTGCATGCTCTCAGACTTTTCACCTGGAAAGACTTGATGAAGGTCCACAGCAGAGTCCTGATTCCTTCCCCTCTGCTCAGGAGTTTGACCAGTCGCATCACCCTGAACAGGCGGAAGAAGGTGATGGAGATGCGAGCGCTGTCCTCTGTGTTCTGGATGTGAAGACGAAACCAAGACACCAATAAGCCAATGGTACTACCTTTGTAGTATTTGGGGCTTCGCATTACTCATTCATTCATGCAGTCAGTGACACATGCAACCATTCAATATGCATGAATGAACTAAAAAGGAGCAAAAACCAACAAGGCGGTGGATCCAAGACCTGTAAAGTATTATTGTTCTGCTTCATGACAACAACCAACCTGCATGCAGTCTTACTGAGAGTTACATCACAGAGCATTAACAGACCTGAATGACTTACACACAGTGGCAGATTAAAACAGACAGAATATCCCAAAAGTACGGGCTAAACAAACCATGTCTTAGAACTACAACATGAGGATTAGCCTGGCTTTGAACTAGACAACCAAGTCACACTTAAACAGAAATGGTTGCCAATCTGTCTTTAAAAACTTTAGTCAAACATTTGGAATGTATTACAAAAACCATCTCCGTGTTATCCTGTGTGCCATCATGCCATGCGCCCGCACAAGATGAGATGCAGGGTTGAAGTGGAACTTATGCCAAAATGCAACAAACCAGAAAGAGCCGAAACAAGACTGTGACAGTGAGAGATACCGACAGCTCAAACACAAACTGTAATACTTGACTTACAACAAATTCTACAATTCATAAAAGCATCTTGTTGGCTTTAAAAACAATCTCTCGACAAAAACTGTCACAACAGAACGATGTAGATGCTTTTGCTTTCAGATGACGACAGAGGGATGACGTTCTTGACAAAAGAGGTGGGGCTTGTTCTTACCCCTGGATCCTCTATCACCTTGACAACGGGAATGGCTGCCGACTTGAAACCAGAAGTCTAACGTTAATCCGAGTTGCAGCTGCACAGCTTCAAACCATTCTTCACATTTTTACGCTACTTATGTTTTCTACAGCATCTTTTTACATACATGACAGGCAGAAAACCTTTACAATTTATCTGATAGAACTTCATCAGGAGTGTGAAGCTTCTCATGCAAAAGCTTTGACACATCTGGAGGAACACCGAATACGTAAAAATGCCTTGTAAACACTTTTATTCCCCTTAAACCTTTTCATACTTTGTCATCGTGCACTTAAGTATACTTCACTGGAATCTTAGACCAACACAAAGTAATGAGGTGGAAGGAAAATAATACATAGTCACAATTGTTTATTTGTTTGTTTTATTTATCTGTATGTAGGGGACACAACAAGAGTGTGGAAGAATTTGTTCTGTTAAGATGAAACTAAAATGTAACTTTTTCTTGTCACTATTTGTACCGTAAGACTTAAACTGCACATTGTCCCCACGGTGAAGCATGATGATGTTAGTAGTTATGATGCTTCAGGTTTGAGAAGAGGATGGATGGAGCTATTTTCCTTTTAATTAATAATTATGCATCACTTGCAGTTTATTATGTCAGATTCTATTAAAATCCTATTTAAAAGTCTGAGGTTATAATGTGACAAAAGGTGAAAACATTAATGAGGTGTGAACAACCTTTACAAGGCAGTGGATTAAAAATAAAACACATGCATATCACAACTTATGAGTAAAAACATTTCGTGGGGTAAAAAAAAGTAAAGTAAAACAAGACCCAATCCCGACTTTTGGTCAATAACTAACCCTGCTCTATGTGTCATGAAATGCAGGCATGCTCTCATGAAACATTCACAATTCTTTCTGTAGGATTTGTCTTTCTACATTAAAAATCATCTGCAGTATGTTTATTCCCCCCAACCACTCACTCAGGATAAACCAACATTTAGCTGCGGACAAGAAGGAAGCATGAAACCAGAGCTAACGTGAGTCACAAACCAGGACATGGAGCGACCTTGCAGCAGCAGCAGCAGCAGCAGCACTGAACGTTGCTGCTTTTTGAAGGAAATGCAAACATAAATGCTGATAGCAAGTAAAACAGCTGAGCTCAGTTGCATTCAAAGACAACTGTTTAAAAGAAAAACAACATGGCCTTTGAACAGATGTGCCAACTACTTATCATTGCCTCTCTTTTTTTTAAAACAAACAACTGAAGTGGATATCTATGTGTATGTCTGTAAAATCTGTTGCTACCGCTGTGAAAATCCAATAGAAAACAAGAAGAAGGTTGTGTTCTTGAATGCAACTCTGATGCTAAAACAAGGCGCTCCTGCAGGGAACGACACAGAAAAGACGTGTGAGAGATGATTACTTACATTGATCTCAGTGATGGCAATGTCAACCACGCTACCCACAACAATTAAGGCATCAAACGTGTTCCATGCATCAGCAAAATAGTTCTGCAAGCACAGGCAACAGAGACACACAGAAAAGAGGATAGACAGAGACAAAAAGCAAGTAGGAAGAAAAGGTAAGAAAGGAAAGACGTTTGACAGATAGAAAAGTACATCAAAAAGTTGAGCTTCAGTAAAACAGGATGAAAGTCAGAGTCCTCCTGTCAGAGTTTGTGGGAGCGCAGGCCTTTAAAGTTCAACAGTAGCTAACCAGTTATTGTCATGAATCCTTTTGTGTTTGTTTATGTGAATGCTGAAGCTAAAAGAAGGAAACAAGAACATAGAATAAATCCAAAACATTTTTGGTTTCATAAGTTTGGCTTCAGTCACTGAAACTTTTGCTTTTTACAGTGACCGACCCTGAATATTCACGTGTGGCTAAAGATTCTGACACACAAAAAGCCTTTATGTTGACATACTGGCCCACACAAAGATAGGACAGGAAGGAAAGGACAGGAAAAAGGAAACAGGTTTAGGAAGGATTCAAAGGAGAGAAGCAAAAGTAACATCTGGAGGAGCAGGAAGAGGGGCTGACAGAGCTGCACAGTCTGACGTCTTTCTACCTGGCTGAGTATGATGTCGACTACACTGCCGATCACCACTAGAGCGTCGAAGACATTCCAGGCGTCCCCGACATAACCCTGAATACGGTGACATACACAGCCAGCAGGGGGACGGGAGGCGGGGCACAAGGGGAGGGAGCATGAGGTACGAGGAAAAGGCAAAGTGAGGACTGAACTTCAGACTGTGGGGGGAAGTATAAAAAGTTTTCTAACAGGAGGAAGCAGAGGGTACAGGATGAGACACTCACTCTGGGTTTGAAGGCAATGAGCTTTAGGATCATCTCCACTGTGAAGACTCCTGTGAAGACCATGTTGAGGATGTCCATGGCGTAGTTAAACAGATGAGACTGGCCGTGGTGCTGAGGGGAGGCAAGCTGACCGTTAGAAGTATTCATTTGACATTGTTACAATCACAAACTGATCAATGCAAAACGCAAGAAAAGTTTTTCGTTTTTATAAATTTCACAAAATGTAGAATGTTGTTTTGGTTTCCAGCCTAAAACAGAAAGATTTAAATCAAAGTATATTCTTCTGTTAAAATGGCCCAGTAAAAGTCCAGTTCTTGTTTTTGTCTCAAGATACAGAAAGCTGCTGGTAGAGACATAATCCAAAAGACTTGCAGCTTTGATTACAGCAAGAAGTGGTTCTACAAAATGTAACTCATGCATGATGAATACAAATGCATGTTGGAACAAACAACTGCATTTATATGGAGATTAAACATATGGTGACTGTTCACCTGTTAGATTATTTCTATAGACAACCGGGTGCACTTGATTTTTATTTATGAGAATCACAATAAGCAGGGCAGAATGTACATGCCTTGTGAAAATCATGTAACTTTTCCTTTTTTGTGTGACTTTGTGGTGGTCTGTCACAATAAAACCCCAACGACAAACATTTTTTATGGTTGCAATGTGACCGAATGCGAAGACGTTCAATATTAAGTCAAGTGTTTTACATTAGGATGATAAATCCTACCAGGAGAACTTACCTGAATAGCCAGACACAGCGTGTTGAGGATGATCAGGACAAACATGACGTACTCAAAGCCGGTGGAGTTGACCACATACCAGAACTTGTACTGGTAGGGATTTTTGGGAATGTAGCGGCGCAGAGGGCGAGCTTTCAGTGCGTACTCCACACACTGGCGCTGCGGCAGTGTAGAGGGTGACGCAAAGGAACAGACAGACAAACAGACTCGTGAGCGAAAACCAGGAAAGAGCTACGGGTTCCTCTGAAGCCGATCTCCCTCGGCAGCCACCGACCTGGTTCTTGTCCAGCTCGCAGTTCTTGTACTCCTTCTCTCCCTGCTCCTGGAAGGTCACGATGACGAAACCAACGAAGATGTTCATCATGAAGAAGGCGATGATGATGATGTAGATGATGAAGAAGATGGAGATCTCGATGCGGTAGTTGTAGATGGGGCCCAGGTTCTCCCTGTTGGAGTCGATGGCCTTGTACAGCAGGCTGCCAGGACAAACATGATCCAGTTGCAACACTGAGCACAACCTGCTTCATTCACATAAATATTCCCCTGTGACACATCAGCAACTATGAGACTAACAGTCACCGTCAGCTTTGACAGAGCTGTAAACATCACTTTGCTTAGGTTTCTGAACTGACAGTGGACCGATACTCACGTGGGCCAACCCTCAAAGGTGGAGACGGTGAACAGGGCCATCATGGCCATGAGGACGTTGTCAAAGTTGAAGTCGCTGTTGTACCAGATCCTCTCCTTCACCATGGGTAGAGCCGTGTCCCCGTTGTTGTAAAGAATGTATGTCCCCCTATTTTAAAAACCATCTTTAGACACTTAATCTACAAGCACAACACTGTCCAAATCTTTTAAATGTCTCCTTGTTTTTTTTATTATTTGCTTCCAGGCAGCAACACATTATTATAATATTTTATAATGGCTTTGATAGTTTTTAAGCCTTCTGAAGGTCTCTCATCATACTTGTTACAGCTTTGGCTGCTTGTCTATTCATTTCCTGTATATTCCTTTGACCTGAATGTCACCACATGTCCAAGGTCTGCATAGACAAGTGTGAGGGGAGATGAGCAGAGGACAAATAAAAAAAATCTCAAGCTTAAAAAACAATTACAGCACTTGAACGATCTTATTTTCAAAAACATAAAAATATACGCATAACAAAATTTCAACAGAGATCTGAGACCTGAACGATGCATTAGCCCACCTGATAATCTAAAACAATTTTATGCCTGAATACTTAATAAGTAAGAGTTACTTTTTTAACAGTTTTTCAAACAAAAAAAAACATTAAAAAACAATTAGACAGGAAAAAAGCCAAAAGCAAAATCATATCTTGCTCCTTGGAAGCAAAAACTGTGACGCAGAAAGAAATGAGAAGAACTAACTTGCACTCATCTGGGCTGGACTTTGCATCATCTGTGCACCGGTAGAATTTACCCTATAAAAAATAAGGTAAGACAGCGGGGGCTTATGTAAAATAATATTATGACACAAATTTCATGCACATCTTTGTGCTCTTGTACCTTGAAGAGCTGCACTCCGATGCAAGCAAACATGAACTGCAGCAGGGTGGTGACAATCATGATGTTGCCGATGGTTCTGATGGCCACAAATACACACTGCACCACGTGCTGCAGAGGGACCAAGTTATGAACTGTCAGTTCAAATATCACAGCTGCATCAGAAACAGAGCCACAGGCATTCACAGAGACACTGAGATCACAGGGAGAACCAGACACACTCATGTGGAGAAACACACAGGCGTCAGGCCTCACTGAGTGTTTGTTTTTACTTTCAGTCCTTTGGCTCTGTTGATGGCCCTGAGCGGACGAAGGACCCGCAAAACACGGAGGATCTTCACCACTGAGATGGCAGACGACCTGCGGAGGACGGTAAAAACACAACGAGTTGAGATAATCTGAAATGCTACTAGGAAAATCAAGTAACCTTTTCATAATCTATTCTGATTTTCAGGACCAACATAAGAGAAGAGACGTTCATGTTCAACTGCAAGAAATATCTTTAGCTAGAACTCAAACTACTCAGGTAAACCTACTGACAACATTAGGCAAAAATGTGATTTTCACCAAGAAAAACAAATCATTTCTGCAGAGAGATGGGAGGATACACACTGAATGCCGAAGGAGACGAGAGACACGCCGACGACCAGCAGGTCTAATAGGTTGAAGTAGTTCCTGCAGAATGCCCCTTTATGCAGGAACGCTCCGAATGCCGTCATCTAGACAAGTAAGAGAGAAATATTACACCAAAATCTACACACAAAGACACAGCAGAGAAAACAAGAGCTTGACCCGGGCTAACTTTTAAACTTAAGAAACATTAAATGACTTTTTTTTTTAATTCTTACATATTTTGTCTGCGGTTGGTTAAAGCAGTAGTATGTAACTTTTATAAATAATACATTTTTTACATATTTGTTGAACCTATCACTATGTCTTGACAGAATGGTTTGAGACAGATAATTCAGCTCCTCTGGCTTCTCCCTGTGCTCCCAGTGCTAACTAGAAACAACCAGTCAGAGCCAGGAGGCGGGTCTTAGCGCTGTCAATCACAGTCATGTGTGGTGCTACTCAACCTCTCTTTCCTCCAGTTACATAATCTTAATTTTCACGCACATTTAGTATATTCCACAATGTTTTTTATTAGGTTTATTCCAGACTGTATGTGAAACTGAGTAACTGATTTTTTTGTCACCACTCATGGTATTTAGTATAATCCAGATGAATGTATCGCTGATTTTTGTAATTTCATAATTAATCCTGGATCAATTGCAACAATTAAGATATACCAAGTTTATAAAAAGTTATGGTTTTGAAACCAGTACTACAATCTAATAGCTTTAAGTTGTTTTTTAGGGGAAGTTTTAACAAGAAGCCACATAAAAAGATCCACTCTGCTGATTTCTGCAGGTTTTTGAAGCACAGCTTGAACACAGCACAGTTTTGCTACACACTGCTGGTCAGCTGAGTGAATGAGGGATACGACACTTTACAAAAACTGAAATTTGGCTATTGGAAATTGTTTCTGTTTGGGAAACAACAGTTCTGTGAAATAACATTTGCAGCCTCAAAGACTTCATTATTTTTGCTTTTTGATACTCTGATGTGTTTCACATCATACAAATTCTATTATCAGATAGAGATAACTTCAATAAATACTAAAACTAAAACAGTTTACAAATGATGATTCCCCCTCCCCCTCCTTGTTCAATCATTAGTTAACTGTGATTAAGGATTAGGAGTCAATTCATGTATTATCTGTATTATCACTGTTTCTGTAGCAGCATTTTTTTCTATAAAGTAGTCAGATCATGCTGTACTTTTTATCACACTTTTGTGTAAATACTGTGAAGCCTTTGAACATAGTTAACATACAGTGAAAATGTCACTCTGGCCCATGCTTTATCCACTTTGCAAAACAAATGCATTTAAACTGAAAACATACAGATATGCATGCATGTGCCGTTCTGCACACACACACTCTGACAGACACATGTGAGCTACAAACAATGCAAAGTATTGACACATGACAAGGAGAGCAGAAGTCTTCACATTTATTCACTACACAGGTTAATCCTAACACTGTAACACACATGTCCTCTGATGGGCTGTCTATCTAAAGCCTTTGCAAAGGAGAGCTACCTGACATGCAGCGAGAAACGAGATGGGGGACAGGACTGAACAGTAACTGTGACTACCGTAGATTATTTCTGAATCATTAAGTTTAATATCTGCAGAAATGCTAAGGAAAAAAACCAAAAAACATTGAATATTTAGTCAGGCGGTAAAGTTACAAAAAGTTTAAAAAAAAAAAAAAAATAGGAAAAAATGTAAAACTACCATAATTTTTATTTTTTTGTTTTTGAGCTATCACAGCGAGGTCGGTGTAAGGAAGACAAATTAATCTCTAGAACTGCAGCAAAAAAAATCTTGCAGTCACCAAGTGTCTATTACTATTAATTTAGTTCAATGATTTTGTTCACATCTTAATCAGGGGTGCTAATAATTGTAGCCAGCGCTGTGGCTGGAAACGTTGGCCATGAAGCAAAACGTGTTTCTGACAGACAAGGAAAACAAAAACTGACATGAAACGCGTCGTAGTGTCGGGACGACAAAACGAGCAGGCAGCCATTACTTTCCTAATGTTTAAAAAAAATAAATAAATAAATAAACGACGAGAGGAAGGACATTTGCAGCAAGCTGAGAGGTGCTGTTGAGGCGGCACGACAGTCGCCGTTGTTTACCTTAATAAGGATCTCAAATGTAAACATACTAGTGAAGACATAGTCTGCATAGCCTAGGATCTGAGAAGGCAATCAGAGTGACATAAGCACGCAGGGTTACTGAAGCTCTACCCAACACAGCACAGCACAGCACACACAGGACATTTACCTTCAACAGGATCTCAACAGTAAAGATTGCGGTGAAAGCATAGTCAAAATAACCAAGTATCTGCAAAAAGCAATGCACAAGTTCAAGTCATTGCAGGTCAACACACAAAGTGGTCTATTAAACACTTGTTGCTGCAAGATAATGTTGTTTAGACACATACAAAACAGAAGCAAATCTCCACAGAGGGAAGCTGAACTGGGTAACATCTGAATGTAGGAGCTGTTTTTATGATCAATCACTTCATCAGTCGTAGTGTAAAGGATAAAGCTCGGAGGTGGCGGTTTGATTTTAGTTCCCGTCTGGAGTGACGGCTGGGAGGAAAGGTCTGTGCAGTGACTTCAGGAGAGACAGATTTATTTTCTCCAATGCAGAGCACAGAAACCCCAGTGTTATTTATGATGTGTTCCTGTCACAAACCACCAAATCAGAGGCCTGACAGCTCCTCGGACAGTCCATCATCGGCTAATGATACCTGTCAGGTCCAATCACTCCTCACTGGCCTCCCTGTTCTGGCTTCCTGTCATTTTGAGGATCAAATTAAATTCTTGTTTTTAAGGATTTTAAAGCCACTCTATCTATCAAATCATTTACACTACCCAACTATTTTCTTTATACTTATACTTTTCATCCTTGTTTAGAAAACAAAAATAACACCTGCATGTCTGGGGTTTGTCAGCTTCCAGTCAGAAACTCCACATTACCTTTGCTGCACTAGCAGGTGGTGATGATATTTACTAGCTACTCCTGCAATGGTGATGTCTTTTCACTCATCTCTTTTTTTTCCATTATAATGATGTTTCTGTTATTCTCGGAGAGCTTTCACATTTTCAACCACTGTCATCTGTATCAGATGTGTTAATCAGGGGCAGGAAAAATCTGTTCAATGAGCAACTTTGCCCTGCAAAGTGTGAATGCATGACTGTGGGTATTTGACAGCTAACTAATGATTATAGTCCTACAATATTTTGATAATGTTTTAAACTGCTAATATTTCTCTGAAGGTTCCAGTTATCATTGGGATCATCCCACATTCAGGATCACCAAGTGCAGTTTGCTGCAGTTTCATGAAATACAAAAACCTATCATCACACCACTGACTGAAATTCAGAAGTGACTTCATTCAGTTTAATAAGGAAGAATTTGGGGGAAAAAATTAGATTATTTAAACATATAAGAGACGAGCAATCTGGCCATGCACATTGTTTTGAGAATATAAAACATATTTTTGCTTCTACTGAAGCAGACACCTAACAAGTTAATGCCAGTCTTCTCAACTGAAGCATTCATACAATGTAATAAACAACAGGACGGGCTCCATCCCCGGCTGTGCTGGTAAAGTCCTCTGTGGAAAAGACTCTTCATTAGCTACGGTTAGCATATCAAGCTTCCCTCACACAGGTTAATGAGGCTTTACGTACAATGTTGCGAGCGGAGAAGTTGCGGATCGGGTCCTCGGCCGCCAGGGAAACGGAGCTGAGCATGATGAAGACCAGGATGAGGTTGGTGAAGATCTGATGGTTGATGAGCTTATGGCAGAGCACACGAAACCTGCAGAGACAGAGAGACAGAGGGAGAAAAATATCAGATTGCTACATTTTAGGTTTTCTTTTTCTAAAATGATTGATTTCAGAGTTTTTGTTGTTTTATTTATTTATTTATTTTTGTTTGTTTTTTGAACAGAGAAAGTGCCTGTTCTGATTCAAAACTCACGGGTTGGTGCTGCTGAAGATGAAAAACGCACTGCCCTCCGGGATGGGTGCCGTCTTCTCCTTCATGGTGAGTTCAGAGAGTCGCTGGGGCCGGGGACCCGGCGGGGCTTCAGGGAGGTTCCTATTATTATCATCATCTTCATCATCACCTGTAAAACAGCAGCTCAGTATCGTAATGCTACCTATTGTTTGCACCATATCAAAACTGCCTAACTAAAAAATATAAACATGTTTAATCACAAAAGTAAATATCTAGATTATTTCTTTGCTATTGCTGATAAATTCTGCAAAAAGAAAGTAAAAAAAGCATCTTTTTCCCTTTATTTTTGCATTTCCTGCTGTTTTATTTCTTAATTTAATTATGTTTTCCATTTTATGTGCATTATTGATTACAAACATTTATTTGTTTTTCGTCATTTCATTCCCTCACAATTATTTCATTATATATTTTCTCAGTTTCTTCTTCCTTTATCTTATATTTCCTGGTGCATTTTGTCAAATAGGTATAATAGAAGTCACTTGTTTAAGCGTTACCAGTGGATAGATCCTTTGAAAGTACATTAAAAACTCATTTTTGTTTAAACTTGATTAAAGTGACATTTAAGAAACAAGGTTCTTCACCTGGTGAGTCGATGGTTGTGAACGATTCTTTGTCCCCCTCTAGCAAGGCCTCCGTTGGCGTCTAGAAGATGTTTAGAGTACAATTTTTTTTACAGATTTCTTAATACAAAAACGAAAAAACTATCTAACACTAAGAGAATAGTGTGAAGATTCGGTCATCTAAATTATGTACAAATAATTAGCTCGAGCTAATTTGCATTTTACCGTTGTTTTCCCATCTTCTGTTATTTCAATCCTCTTCTTCTCTGTGTTTGAGTCCCTGTTGGCAATGAATAGATGGAAATAAAAAAAAACTTTCAAATGAAGTAAAATATGTCAAATGGAAGCTCGGTGAACCATACTTTGCACTATTCTTTCTCTTTTTGGCCTCCTCTTCCTCTTTCTGTGCTGTGTTGAGGCTCTCTGCGTCAGCCAGGTTATCAACAGCGATGGCCAAGAACACATTCAGCAGGATGTCTGATCAAGTGAGTTACGGAAAAAACAAAAACACTTACCAATGTTTAAAAAATAAAATAAAATACAAATTTCCACAAGCTTCACAGAAATGGATCAGTTCAGTTAAATTAGCTTTTTTTTCAATTTAGTAAAGTTGTAATTTCAGCTAAATGTATGTGACCAAATATAAAAACATGCCACACTTATCAGATTTATATTTGTAAGATATTCAACAATCATGCGTCATTGTCCTTCCACCTCACAGTTATACTTTACTTTGTGTTGGTCTGTCACAGTAAGTCCTGATTTAAAACAATTTGTGTTAATGTTCAAACTCGAAAAACTGAATTGGTATGATTAGTGTTTCAGGGCACCGTCTGGGCGATGTGAGTGTGTGTGATTGCATTGTGCAGGATACAGTTTCCACAGATGAAGAGGATGATGAAATAGATGCAGACCACCATGCCAGAGGACGCCGGACCGCCGTACGCCATGATGCCATCGTACATCACGGTGTTCCAGTCCTCGCCTGTCAGGATCTGTTGCGCGGCGTGAAAAATATCAGGAGAAAAACCCTGAAGCACCTGATTCTGGTCGAACCACATTATTCCCAGTAATGAACGTCATACACTGCCACAGACTGCAATACCTTAACCCGAGTGAATCATAAGACATGCTTGATCGAAAGTGATAAAAACCCTCGGTTCGTCTCTGATTCTCGCAAACACAAACCTGAAACACGGTGAGGAGGGCCTGGGGGAAATTATCAAATGTGCTTCTTTTGGTCACCGTCTCATCAAAGTTGAATTTGCCCCCGAAGAGTTGCATGCCCAGCAGGGAGAAGATAATGATGAAGAGGAAGAGCAGCAGCAGCAGGGAGGCGATGGACTTCATGGAGTTGAGCAGAGAGGCCACCAGGTTACTAAGAGACGCCCAGTGACTGAAGAAGAAAGAGAGAGAATTTAACTCCCCTTTCTTTTTCATTCTCTTTTTCTTTTTTCTTATTGAGAAAAATAAAGTTTAGTAAATGGGAAAAAAATAGCAGTTTGTGTCTTCAATCTTAGTCTCTTTTCATAGCTCCATTTCCCATTTGTTTTTATTTTTATTATTATTATTATTATTTCTGCTTTTATTTGTGCAGCAGACTTTAGCCTTCATGACATGAACAAATATTAGCGCAAAATATGCTCACCGCGTAACTTTGAAGATCCTGAGGAGGCGTACGCAGCGCAAAACCGAGATCCCCAGCGGAGACATGATGGCCAGCTCCACCAGGATGGTCTCCACGATTCCTCCACACACCACAAAACAGTCAAAGCGGTTGAACAGCGACACGAAGTAGGCCTGGAGCCCCAAACTGTACATCTTCACGAGCATCTCCAGAGTGAACAAGGCCAAAAGAACCTTGTTGGCTACATCTGGAGCAGAGAGAGAGAAAAGGATTGATTTTATATAAATATAACGGTTGCAGTATATTGAAAGTACAGCAAACAGAATGCAAAAAGTAAAACAGACACCTTGTACTTCTGTTAGCCATTCGGGCTGGTTGTAGTGCTCTGACGCGATGGTGAGGGTGTTGAGGAACACCAGGATGATGACGAGCCAATAAAATGTCACGGACTTCACGGCCGCCCGGCACTTCCTGCGGCAGAAGCGGTTCCACCGTCGCCACTGCCGACTGACAAGAGAATCGGTTTGAAATATTTTCTCCGTCAGCTTAGAAAATCTAAAGGGAAACGTTGCGATCTACGCCACATGCAAAAGGATCATTTGTTGGAAGAAAGGAAGTCTGTCACGGCAAATACGAGTGGATCAAAACCGATCAGGAGCAGACGGCTGGATTTTAGGTCAACATGGAACAGCGTTGGATCGCTGGAGGCACCAGGGAAAGAAACATACGGATGAAAACAGCAGGGATCAGAATGATTCAAATACGTGACCAGAACTGATCATGCACGATGAGAAGAAGAGCCTATAGCTACCATGCAGCACCACAGCACAATACTAACCTGCACTTTGATTTAGTTATTTTCTGACTGGTGGAAATACAAGACAAGACATTTTTTTAAAATAAAAATGAGAGGCATTGTAAATCTGTAAAACCCGACTCGGCAGTCGAATCATCGGCTTATGTCAGCGTGACTTGATTTCCAACCGACTGATGCTGCGTTTCAGAACTTGCTACCTTGGTGACCGATTTCCTTCTAAAGGGAAACTTCTGTGTCTGCTGTGAGAAAAACTGATAACTGATTTCTGGTGTGATGTGTCAAACTCACCACAGCGGTCCACAGCACAGAGATTTGCTCTCTTCTCCATTATGGTTGTCTGTGGTCGCCGACTCTGTCTCACTCGTGGGCATGCTGGCTGCAGAGTCACACACACACATACAAATATTTAAAAAAAAAGAACTGCATGAAAGCATTTACAAGTTTAACGAGACTTACAATTTTATTTCATCAACATTTTTTTTTAAAATAAAGCGCATTTTATTTTTGGCATTAATTCCTTCCTGGTTTAGCTGAGCGATAGGCTTAAAAGATGCACTCTTTTTCAGATCCATGTCTTCTCCGAAAACCAACATAAAATGAAACATTAGAAGTAAAAGACTGAGAAACACCAATTTCATTTTAGATGTTGCAAGTTTCTTACTTGCATCTTCTCTGCATTTTCCATACACAGAAAATGCAAAACTGTAACACAATCATAAGATTGCGTGTGGTACGCAGAGCCAGTATTGTGGTATCCCTCATGGTCGTAAATTATTTGAAAAAAAGGGGGAAAAGAGCTAAACTATCTGTGTGACGTCCAACCTAGAAGTGTATCTAATTTAGAATAGAATGAACTGACTCAATTACTATAGATTATTATCAAATCAGATTAGCAGATTTTCAGAGACAGATACTCTATATCAGTTTATCACAAATTAGGCTGATCTCTAATTCCCTGGAATTGCATCAGAGTAGAAAAGTTATTGTTGCAGAAAATCTGTTTTAAATTATCTGCATGGAAAAAGTCAGAACAAATGCATCAGAGTGAAATAAGCTTATTAGCTGTAATCATCTGAATGTCTAAACACACTGTTGAAATGTAATGCTTTATTACATTTCTTTGCATTAAATGGTATATTGCAATATATGGTGTCTGCACTGCAGTAAGTGTTAATAGACATGGGATCAAAACATTTATAAAACACTGAAAATGGAATGATTCATGCGTGCAGAGAAAACAACCTTACTGATAAATAATGGACATGTTCAATATGACGATGAATGATGAGCAACCTTTACAATGACACTTCTGATTCAACCCAAGCAAAATACAATTTGATAAGTAAAATCTTGGGGCAACATTCCAAAGAATACACATTTATACCCATATAAAAAAATCTCATGCTAAATTTGTTTTGTTTTTTTTTCAACAAAATCACCACAAAGTGGCTCATTTTCTCTTAGAAACTCTTCAAAACAGGGAAATCAGAAGAAAATGCAGTTGAGATAAGGAAGCTGTGTGTTTAATCCTTATTAGCCAGGAAAGAACAAAACTCCAGTTATAATTGTGGTAAATTGTTCTGTTTCAAATAATCATATTATAATTGCTGAACCTATTTGAAAACTATTACACTTCTGACTGTGTACTCAAAACCAATACAACGGCTTTTATCTGGCTTTTAATGTAGGTTGTACAATGGTTGTAGAAGAGTTTACTGTGGAAGATTATCCACCTCTAAACAGAGATTTCTTTTGCCTCTGGTAGTTTATAATCACTTCAGTTAATTTCTTTTATTTGCTTTTTTTTTTTTTTTTTTGCTTAAAATATATTCTTCTTACACCAGAAAATGACTTCAGCATTAAAGAAAATTATTATAGATGATGATGATGATGATGATGATGATGATGATGATGATGATGATGATGATGATGATGATAGGGACCATGCACAATAAAGAAACAAAGTGCACAAAGCATGCAGCAAACCAAGCCCATCAATGCAAAGACACTCTTCAGGACGAAGGTGAAATGTCCTCATGAACACGACGCACAGGGGACAGATGAAGTCTTCCCGACGCTCCCGCGCTCGAGTGCACACAAATACATTTACCCTGTGTCTCTGTGGACTGAGAGAACCAGCCAAACTTTCCTTTCTTCTTCTCAGTGAGGTCAGCCAGCGTGACCCCTTGTTGTTATCAACATGCAGTTCACACAGCCAGACAGCAGAGGAAGCAGTGAGTCAACACAAAGCAGAACAAGAGAGAGAGGAATGAACAGCGAGAGGCAACTTCAGAACAAACCACTGATGCAGCTACAGTATCCAGAAAATCACTGATAAACTACAAAAAATATATATTTATGGTTTAAATCTGTCCATACGGTGGAGTATAATAATGAAGATAATGACATTGCTTCACCAGTAACTGATCCACGGGTTGTTATTTATGAGATTGTTAGTTAGCTATAATGAAAGTCAATAAACCTGACTAGTCAGATCTCTCCTCTCCTGATTTCTGGACACAATAACCACATATTACATTGTGGTTATTGAGGATGATTAGCTGTAAACAAAACTTAAGTGAGAACATGAAATACAGGAGTTAGGGAAGTAAACAGTTGTTAAAAACAAGAAAGATGTGTGGCAACACATGGGAGGAAGAGGGAAGGAAAAGAGGAAACATCTGATGTTAGCGGCATTCTACAGGCAGTATTTACAAGAAACACACACACACACACTGCAGAAATCAAGGAGAGAACGTTAGTGTATTATCACCTTAAACAACAACAGCAGCAGCAGCAGCAGCAGCAGTGGTAAAAGCAGTGCAGATACTGGAGAACATGAACACTGATGGGTGCATGTGAACTGACTGCAAGGCGCTGAAGGGGCATCAGTGCACAGAAGATGAGATTTTATGATTTCTTTTGCAAAAAAAAAAAAAAAAGCATGGTTCCTGAACCATCCCAAGTTTATTATGTAACCGCATAATTACTGATTATATAATCAGGGCTCTTCCTTCATCTGTCTTTGAGATGTCGACAAAAAAATAAAAAAAATAAAATAATGTAAAAATTACAAACGTGAAATTATCCAAACTTAAGGTTTTAGACGTGTTTTTGAATCGTCCAACTTAAACCTAACATGCGTTTGTTGAGTGGTGAATTGATGGTGAAAATTGACAAGCATTCAGTCACTTTGAAAGACTGAGGAAGAAAATCAGGCCACAGTTCTGGTCAGATTCCCTCTGCTGAAACACATGGAGCAAACAGCAATCAAAAGCATCCGGGTAACTCACGGTTGCGCTTGCCCTCCTCATCCCCCTCCTCCTCGTTCTCGGGGTCGATGTCCTCGGCTTGCGTGATCCAGTCCAGGTAGCCCTTCAGGTCCTCCTCCAGCTGCTGCTTCTCGCGCAGCTTCTGGAAGTCGCCGCGAGCTTTGGCCTTTTCACGCTCTTTGGAAAACTCTCTGCAAGGAGAAAAGGACACGACACACACGCCTGATTCAGATTAAGGAAGGTTTTTGTTGTTTTGTTTTGTTTTCACTTTTCTGTCTGAAAAGTGGAAAGTAAAAATGTAAACGTACCCACTCAACACTCCCAAGACCAGGTTCAGAACAAAGAAGGATCCAAAGATGACCAGACTGACAAAGTAGACCCATGGCAGCTCGAAGCCCATCGCATCGTTCATCTGCATTGGAAATTGTTTAATCAACGTTAGCTCACTTAGCAAAATCTTTGCCTAAGTATCTACTTGAGATAAAAAAAAATAATAAGTAAAAATACTGATTTGGGATGATGTGTTATGATCTGTAGCTGTTTAGATTTATGTGTTTTGATCATCTCCTTATTATTCACTGAGATCTGGCTTCAGTTTATTCCTCTGTGTTGTTTCTGTTGTGCTGCTTTGTTTATGTTGGTTACAGGTTTTCATATCATTCTATTATATTTTAAAGGCATGTCATATTATTCACTCGTTCATCATGGAAATCGTTCAACTACTTACAGAGAAACGCAAAACTCCCTTCAAGTACAAAAATGAAGCAGTGATCAAAAATGTAATGGGACATCGAAGATTTAAAAAAAAAGTTACATAAAGGATAAATACAAAATATAAATAAACCTATTTATATTCTATTGCAGTAGTAACATGTCACTCTAATACATTTTAGTAAAAGTACAACCTTTAGTTTGATTACATTTAATTTAATATTGAAAAAATGCATATTAGGAGATAATTAGCAGTTATTTTTTGATTGTTTTACATTTTTGATAAAAACTTACTGGCACCCCTAATAAAAATGCAAGTGCAAGTTGTAGTTTAAAAAAAAGTTTTGTGATTTAAAAGAAAAATCAGCAGGTCAGAGCTTTACAGAGTATGGCAAATGATTTCTGATCAGAGCTTCCTTGCTCAACACACGGAAAATTGGCTCTTTTTTTTCTTCTTTTTTTTGTAGATGTAGATCCACTGAGTTTCTACACAGCTTCACTCACAAAGTACCAAATACCCGCCCACCAGGTACGAACTGTTAAAGTTCGCCAATTCAAGTGGAACAGGTCACATGGCACATGTAACATAAATGACCATCTATCCATAAATCAATTCTTTATTGTTTTAGGTTTGTCAGGCCTTCTTCTTTCCAGCAACACAACACCAACACTGAGATGAAATTGCCATGGCAACACATACATGGAAAGAGCAGTAAAATGTGTGGAAAGGAATAAAACAGGACTATAGAAAAACAGTGGAGGAAGAGAAGGAGGTAGAAGTTCATTATTTCACAGATGAGGGTCACCATCGGTAAATGAGTGGGAGGACTGAGATAAAGCTCATAAGTGTTTTGCCTAATTAAAAGCCATTGCTGGTTTTTGCTAATGAGAAACTGGGAGTTTTCAAGGGAGGCTAGCTTTTTAAATCGATGACACTTGTTTATTCAAAGGAGAGCGACTATCCAGGCTGCAGCTCTGAAAGAAATCATGTGAGTGTGACCCATGTGAGGTTGCTTAATGAGATTTTATATCGCGTAGGCTTCAGATATATTTCAGCACAAATATGGTGATCATGCTTTAAATAAAAAGTCAAAAATCGGTGGCAGATTCAGACGTCTGGGTCATTTTTGTCACATTCGATTACCCAGTAGAGAACGTCGGTCCACCCTTCCATGGTGATACACTGGAACACGGTGAGCATGGCAAACAGGAAGTTGTCAAAGTTGGTGATGCCGTTGTTGGGGCCTTGCCAGCCCTCTCTGCAAATGGTGCCGTTGACCAGGCAGCGGCGGCCGTGCCCTGAGACAGCGCACGGCGCGGGCTCCTCTTCTGCCAGGGCGCCTGGAGGCGAGAACACAAACACGTAGAGAGCACAGCAAACGGTAGGGACAAACCAAAACTGAGTCACTGTTATTATGTCATGATCTTTACAGCAGATGATTGGAGTTCAACACAGAGAGAAATGCAATCAGCAGGAAAAAACTCCAAAATCTGAGCCATTTGATTCATATTCACCTTACATCATTGCACATCTAAATGTGTCTTACTGATTAAAGTTGATTTCATTCTTAAGGTAAAATAAAAATTGTTCATCTAAATCAGGCTGCTGCATATTTTTTTATGGAAACTACTACAGATTTCTTTTTTCTGTTTCATTTTAAGCCGATATCATTTTAGCCTCATACAAATTACATATAAAGTCTAGACTAACAAATTTGAGAGCAATATCAACGCTAAGTGGCACACTGACAATAATATACACCTCTGACTACAAACATATTTTATGTATTGATTTAGGATAAAATACAACACTGTCCTGCAAAAGCACACATTGTTCAATCTGAAAAGCTTGGTCAGTTACTATTTTCTTTTTTTAACAACTGATGCAATAACTTTATGAAAAATGTTCCCAGTTAAATAAAATAAATCACACACGCATGCCCAGACACTGTTTTGACTTATTTCAACTTTCCAACAGCAAGAATCTCTCTTACTCTGCATTTTTTTTTACATTTACACTTATCTACCTTTAAACGTAACATTTCTTGAGTGATTGTGCTATTTTGTAAGCGACACTACGTCAAAGAGTGAGCTTGTTTACATAATAGCTAGATATCTGTCATTTAATCACAGGATTTAATCCACCATCTGCTGTTCTCAGCTGCTTGTCACCATTCACATACAAGGTGCATTATTCCATTCATTCCCAGGGATTAAATCCTGTATCTGTGGTAATCTCAGACCAACACTATGTCTGTTTAGTGTGAAATAAAGATAGAAGCTAACAGAATAATGAAATGAAGACCAGTTTACCTGATTTTATGACGAAGCAGGTGGCGTGCATCTTTCCAATGAAGAGCTCCAGGCCGATGATGGCGTAGATGATGATTACAAAGAGGACCAGCAGAGCAATGTGGAGGAGGGGAACCATGGCTTTAATTATGGAGTTTAAAACCACCTGTAAACCTGTAAACACACACATTGGTCAAAGTCTCAGCAAATCATAGCTTTTATTTATTTTCTGATCATAAACGTATGTCCTTCCTTACGTTTTTGATGGTTAGACGCTGTCATTATTAAAGTTCAGGCTACAGAGAACTGCTCATATAAATGATTAATCTCTGAAAAGTTTCATATTGAAGAAAATAAAAGAAAAACATAATTTCAAAATTGCACATCTAATACATTTTCAACATCCAATTTACTGAATCAAACAAAATTTCTACTTTTTTCAAACACAAAAGCAAAAACAAAGTAGTAAAAACACAACAATCCAGCAAAAGAAGTGTTGGATCTAAATGACATAAAAATGATCTGTGAGTGAAATCAAAACACTAAGTAAATATAAGACACAATACTGGGGAACTAATGATCATCCAAACGCCAATTAGTGTGTCAACAACATGCTGTATGTAAAGCAGCTGTACACACATGAAAACTAGCAGCCCGTTAAATCCTTCTATTAGCTCTCACAATGACACGATGTACACAAAAGCCCAGACGTTGTTTTCTGTGTGTAGTTAAACTGCACAAATGAACCCACATAGACAAATATCAGACACAAGCAGAGCTGAAAAACACATTTCCAGTCTAACTTTGTGTTTCTCAGCCGTCCTTTTCTGCCTTTTCTGAGTCAAATGATCTGCTGCCATGGAAACTAAAATAATGCAAACAGATCAGCGCACGTGCAAATGTAAGGTCATGTGTTTTGGAAACAGAAGCAGGGAAGAAAGCACCGACTTCTTGGGTTCACGATAGGAACTGCAGAGATGCTACATGTGCAAAATGACATTTTTAAAAGACTGTGGAAATAAATTACATTGTGGAGGTTTTGTATTTGCATTCTTTTTATTTTGGTAAGTATGCCGTCTTCAATCTTTTATTGATTAAATTGTTTTATTGTTGCTGATTTGTGGTCAGCAGAAATGAAAAGTGTAACAAAGTTAGACTGACTAACCTCAGCAATATCCTTTAGTGCTGTCCACCAATTCACTATATCTCACAACAACTACAATACAATCTTTATTAAAACACCCACTGACTGTAATTTACACTGACCATTTGCTGTAATGTGTTAGCTAAGCAAACAGAAGGAGGTTATACACACACACCTGAAGTCACTGATAGCACATTAATGTGTTTTTTTGTTGTTTTTTTTCTGGAGACAAAATGTCATATAGGATTAAACCTTCGAATGTTTTATGCTTAACTTTATCACAAGCTTCACATTGACTGAAGATTTCTGAATTAACTCACTGGGAACTCCGGAAACAAGGCGAAGAGGTCGAAGCACGCGAAAGGCTCTGAGGGCCTTCACGTCAAAGCCCCCTGGTTTGCCTCCAGTCTGCCCACCAGAGTCAGCGTCTTTGGTTATCATTTCCAGGACAACACTGAACAACCTGGGTATAAAGTTACATTAAATTCAATTAAATTCAATTAAATTAAACAAGGGATGGAGAGGTGAAAAGGGTAAAATGGCTATGATAGAGAAGAGCGGTGACACCAAAAGAAGAACTGCAGCTAAATGATTAAAGAACATGTGCCACAAAGCAAAGAACACAGCTTGGGATCGTTTTTGCATTTTGTCTGTTAGCATGCACCTGCGTGAGGCATACTGTGTACACTTATGGCCAATTCATATGAGGCGTTTGATTGCTGTCAGACATTTTATTGTAATTAGAGAGAAACCTGTGAGGGGGAAAAAAAACTCTTCTAGGTTTAAAGAAAACATTTTAAGTATAAATCTAACAGGCCCATCGATCAGTTTATTTATATGTTATGTATGTCATTGCTTATTTACCTTTTTTGATTCACAAATCAGCTGAATTTACACTTAAATCCCACATGGTGGTTTACCCACAACCTGTAACTCTGTTCAAAGCTGTGTGTGCGTGTGCGTGCGTGTGTGTGTGTGTGTGTGTGTGGGGGGGTGTGTGTGTGCGTGTGCGTGCGTGCGTGCGTGCGTGCGTGTGGATCTGCATCTGTGCACATTTATGTAACTGTACATGTGCCCAACAATTGTTGCCATCTGGACAGGAATTTGTACAAATAAATGTCTAAAAGGTACTTTGAAAACCACCTCTTGCTCCGGGTCTTATGGTGTGTTTTTCTGCCAGCTTTGCATAACTAGAGACGTTTAGCTTAAACTCAGGCTGATTGAACGGGGAGAATCTGAGCTTCCGCATTGAATTTCAGGTTCTGGTTGGATGTTTGGGGTTATAACTGTTTGTGTGTTATATTTAAGGATGGAGTAATTTAGAGAGAATGTGCCTGCTGAAGGCTCTGTGGATGACGCATAAATGGCAGTGACCTTACCCCACAATGACGATGACAAAGTCCAACATGTTCCATCCGTTTCTGACATAGGAGTTTTGGTGCATGACTAAGCCATAGGCAATAATCTTCAGAAATGTTTCTATTGTAAAAATGATCAGGAAGGCATATTCTACTGTTTCCTGCAGAGAGAGAGAAAAAAGAACAGGAGAAACACGGGTCAGGGTAGTTTCTGAACATCAGTGTTGTTTTCATTAATAATGACAATAAAAATTATTTAGCTGACGACCCTTTTTATCATGAGGATGACGAGAAGATGACAAAAAACAACATGGCTCTGTGATGACCAAAACAGGACAAGGCGAAAATGTTTGTGCGTAATCTGTCAAACTTCAGGAAGAGAGGAAGCAAGGAAGGAAAAACGCGACAATTAGACAATGTCACAGGGAATAATGTCTAGAAATATAAATATTTCTGCATCTAGAAATATAAATATTTTCCAATCTTTCCCAAACCTAAAAATATGTAACCAAATTCAGACTCTTCCATGCATCTCAAGATTGTGTGGAAACAACATTTTACTGTCTGACCTTCATTTTTTCATTGTCCGTTTTATTACATCGGTGTTGTTTTCTTTTTGTTTTTTGTTTTTTTGTTTTTTTTTTATCTTTTTCCCAAATATTAACTGTCTGTTTCAAACCAGAAATCAGAAAGTTAGCAAGCTGGCAGGTAAAAGGCACAAAAAGACAAATGCATTGTTGATCTGAAGGACACAAAGCCGGCACAAAGAAGCACAGTTACAGCAAAGACACTGATGACTTCAGTGACACGCACACTAACTTCACACCCACTCTCACAGGCTGAGAGTCTTGCAATGGTTTGGAGACTCAAAGCTTCTATCAGAAAGGCATTGAGCCAACGACACAAACACATTCACAGAAGGACTGGAGCTGCATCGCAGAAAGTGCTGTTCAAGTTTCAGATGCATAACCATCAATTTCTGTAGTTTAACCGGATGTCACGGGTTCACGTTCCTCTTCTGATCTAGTAACTAATTCCTGTAATGAACATCGAGATAAAGAGCCACTTCCAGATACTCCTGCATCAAACCATCGACCCTTTACTCAAAGTCATAAAGAGCAGCACTTAAATGCTAAATGGGGAGATTATTTTCAAGAAGCTGATAAGGCGTCAATTGATGACAAGACATTTTAATGGAAATTGATTATAACCGGGTAAATACAGTTTGTCACTAAATATAACTGGCTTAAATTGCATTTTCACATCTTGTCCCTTCAATTCAGTGTGGACTTTTTGTAATAAAAAAGCCTTTCATGTACACTTTTATTTAGTCTGTATATACTCTGCGAGAGATTCTTCAACGTTTTTTTATTATTATTATTTTCAAAGAATTTTTTTTTTTTTAAAAAGCAACAAAGTAATAATCTCAGAGAATGTGAAACATCTTTTTTTCTGAAGTGACAGCCAAAAAAAAAGTGCAAACCCCATTATTCAACCCTCATTGAGAAGAACAACTCAGCGGCTGTTTAATAATTGATTTCTCATGGGTGACTGTGTGTTTGACTCCTAAACGTTTACTAGCATTAACTGAGCGTCGCGCCACTGCAGCGGCTGGGTGATGACCTGTGAAGAACAACATAATTCAGAGCTGTTTCACACTGATAAGAGCCTCAACCGTCTGCCTCCATTCGGCTCAACGTTCTCCCTCCATCCGCTTGTTGTTTACAGAAGACTGAAATGTCCATTCTTCTGCTTGTTGAACAGCTGACGGTCAGTGCTTGCGCGTGTGTGTGTGTGGGTGTGTGTGTGTGTGTGTGTGTGTGTGCGCGTGTGTGTGTGTGTGTGTGTGTGTGCGTTTGTTTGTAATACGTTGTGGGGACGATTTTCCTGACATATACTACATTGTGGGGACTAATCGCTCCTCGTGGGGACCGGAGCCTGGTCCCCACGTGGGGAAACCCTGTTTTTGGGTCAGGGGTCAGAGTTAGGGCTAAGGTATGAATTGAGTTTTGGGTAGGGTTAGGGTTAGGTATGTGATGGTTAGGGTTAGGAAAAGGGTAAAGGTAAGGTTTAGGCTGTAGAAAAACAAAACAAAACAAACGTGTGTGTGTGTGTGTGTGTGTGTGTGTGTGTGTGTGTGTGTGTGTGTGTGTGTGTGTGTGTGTAGGTGTGTGTGTGTGTGTGTGTGTGTGTGTCTGTGTGTGTGTGTGTGTGTGTGTGTGTGTGTGTGTGTGTGTGTGTGTGTGCGTGTGTGTGCCTGCATCTTGAATTTGTAAAGCTCTGGAGACAAATGTGACAATGCAGCTAGATTGCATTACTGCAAAACTGTTTGCATTTCATTTTTTCCATTACTCTTGTTTCCCACTGCTGAACTGGATCAAGTGATGATATATTTATTCAGGGGAGAGGGGGAATCCCACATTGAGAAATTGATTTTTTTTTTTTCCATGGGATCATGTGTACCACTACCGCTGGCATCGTTGCCGATCAGACTTTGAATGATCCCCTTCCAGCAACAGAGCAGCATTTGTCATTTTAGCTTTTACTTTAAAGTTATTTACTGTAATTACATGCAGATAAATAAAATCCATAGAGTTTAGTATGCAAGTTACACTTTTTCACCCTCAAACTTTACACTTTTAATTCTGTGACCCATCTTTTCAGGAAGTAATTTGGTTTCTAACTTCTCAGCTCAGGAATCTTCATACTTTGCTGAGGGATCATTAAATCCATGGCATGGATTTTATAGGTGTAGGCAGATAGATAATAGTTTTTCTTTTTTCCCTCTTTGTGTGTTACAAACCTCATGATGGGATTAACATGCATGACATGATATTATATAATATTATTAAAACCTTTACTCTTCACAACGCCATGGGGATATCAGGATGGCAGCGTGAGAGAAGCGCAAGCCTGGAGCTCTTTGGTTATGTGTTCATTTAAGCTGACGTGATGAACACATGAACAGAGAGACAGACTGACGGAGCTCCTGCTTTCTGTGTGTTTCAGTTCCACGTGAACTATGCCTCGACAAAAGAACGATACCCACTGTGTTTGTTTCCCATGTCCTGGATCAGTGACAACCGTTTCCTCTGAGGTTGTAGTAAAAATAACGTTGCCATGGAAATCAGGCTTGTCTTGTGTGTGGGCAGAGAAAGAGACTTGAAATAATCAAGTGAGAGAAACTCAAGACAACTGCCCTTAATACAGCAAACTCCTTCAGCTAAATGCAAGAGCGGCTCTCCCACTGAATGACCAGTCCTCTCATCTCGGGGATTTATTAGTCTTTTGTGGCTTCTGGTCTCATTCTGACTACAGGTTTGACAACTCTTCTTGTTAAATATAGATGAAAATGGTTGGTCTTCTGGCAGACATCTGGCTTCTGTAAATTATCACTAAGACTTTATTCTGTTATAAACTGGAAGATGCTGAAACATCAACGTGTGAAATGAAGAAAGGAGCAACAAGCGCAAATGAGATTTGCAGCTCAACATACTGATAGGCCAAATGGCTTCTGGAGCTAAGTGTGTAGTCAGGTGTGATGAAGACTCGGCTGTTTGGCCTCAATATGAATAAGTTTATGTGGAGGAGTCAAGGTGAGGCTCTTTAAACCTTGGATCGCTGTTCCATCTGTCAAGCATGGTGGTGGCAGCATCATGCTGAGGGTCTGTTTTTTTTATCACTAAGAAAACGAGCTATATGTTCTTCAACTTCACCTCAAATCAGCAGCTAGATGACTGAAATGTGAACACTGAACAATGAAACAGGACAATGACCGCAAACATATCAGAAGAGGCTTGGGACAAGATAAAGCAACTACTATAAAGTATTATCTTCTGGAACAAAACACGACCAAACTCTTTTGAAGTTATATGAACTATTATAAATTACACATATTATTTCTAGTACAAAATAGATTCTCGCTGCAAATAGATGTCAGATTTTCAGATAGATTCTTGTCAGATGCTTGTTGATGGTTGGAAGACGTGCGAGTTTTCTCTACGACTTGTTAAGTGACATTTAACCAAATAAAAATGGAAAATCCACAATGATTTCAAACTTGTGCATCCAATTGTTGCCTTCAAAATTAATTAAAATGGCATGTTGCAAAAAGAAAATGTTCCACAATGGAAAGATGCAAAATCCGAACATCTTTCAGGGCAAAGAGGAAATGTCAGATCAGTGCTCTACCTTTAATCCTGGAGACTGCTGGTAGACTGAAAACAAAAAATATCACAAAATGATGCTAGTAGAGTGTTTTTGTCTTATTTTGTTTCATTGAAAATGGTAGATTATGCTGATATTATCCGTCTGTGCCATGAATTGTGGTTGAAGAATGGTGAGGATGGAAGCGGTGGTGATGGTGGTTTTAATGATGAAATACAAAATACAAAAATCCAGGCAGCACAGGCGAGCAGAAGGCTAGGAGCTCAGAACTGGGAGCAACTGGAATAACTCAGAAAAACAGGCACAGGGGAGACACAGGCTGACACGACAACAGGACCCGACAAGGAGCAGGGAACACAGGTGGGACTAAATACACAAGGGGAAATCAGGGAACTCGAGACGCAGCTGAGACTCAACTGAACTCAGAAACCTAAATTAACACACAGAAAAACCAAAACCTTACAGTCTGCTCTGCAGTTTCTCATGGACTCAGTCATTCAGAGCCAGATGCCACCGATAACAGAACACGGCTCAGACACTAAATGAGACACAGCTTAATTAATTTCAGGCAGAACAGTGTATCCTGCGAGCTCGGAAATCCTCTGGTTTGGAGGTGGGACAAGATCGTTGGGTTGACCGAGCTAAAGCTAAAATGAACTGGAGGTTTCTGAGCACAGAAAGGAAGTCAATTCTCAACTTTACACAAGTTTAAAACTCGATGCCAATCCGCTTCATATGAAATGAGTTTGAGTTTGAGATTCAGTGCTGCTCGGTTCCATTACCAAATGATTTTACTGTGTTTCAGAGATATGAATGAAAGCATTTATGTTTTTAAAGCTTGTGGACATATCGCTTTCATACAAACTAAATAAAACTGCATCCGATAAAACGCTGAATTGAAGTGACAAGATGTGAAAATGCTATTTAAGACTTTTCCTCTTGATGTCATAACCACAAAACGTTGAGTATTCAGCTCATCTGATATTTGTTGACATTTTAAGATGTGGATTTTCAAGTAAGAGTTCCCTAAATCCATCTTTAAAATGAATAACTTTCTAGGTAATAAACTGATAACTAAAAAATCGCTTAAAATTTTCCAAAATATCCCTTGGAAATTATGACAGGCGCCTACACGAATGTTCAAAAAAATGAGTTTGGTTCATTATAGACCTAGTTACAGAGAAATATATTATTAGAGCCAAAAAAACATTGATATAATTTTCACTCTTTATTGTCCTTCAACACCAGGAGGACCAGTTTTCATCAGTTCGATGGAGACGGAGTTGGATGGTACGTTTCTCACAGAACATCATGTGTGTGCAGCCAGAACGCAGTACGTAAACCCAGTCATTAAAACCCAAAATGGTAATTAAACTCTATCACTGTCGTCTCCAATAAAGACATGATGATAGCAGCAGTAGTGAGTTGCTTGTACTCTGCAAGTGTCACATTATGTTGTGTGAATCTTTGCAGTTTTACAAACAAGTGAATCTTTTTGCGCTCCCCAGGCTCTTATGACTAACTAATTATTCAAAAGAAGGTTTTATTGGACATTTTTCCTTCACTTATCTGAGATTACAATGACGTTGTGCGCACAAATAGCTTGAGCAGTTAGAAACCTTCCGGTAATAACATGAAGATCAACAACACTGAGAACATGGTAAAGCGGAGCCTTTCAAAATGTGCATTTCATTTAGCTTAAATAATCCATAAAGTTATCAGCGATGTTTATGTGCGCTCAAATGTTTCTCAGCACTAAGCTGAACAATTTTTTGCTTTTCTTTTTAAATCAGATTGAAGGACAAAAGCTCTTGGTCAACTTCAGTCCTTTCAGTTTATGTAGACGACCTTCCCTAAGATTTATGCAGACGTTTGTAATGCCGTGTGGCTCTGTATTTGAATAATGAATTATGCTACAGCAATATGCCTCATTTATGTAAAATGTATGAGCAGTTTTATAAAAAAAAAAACATGCCAGACAAATCCATCAGGGAAGAAAATGAGCTCAATTTAGAGGATTTAAAGGCTTTAAGTAAAATAAACATGATACGATATGCCCAGCTTCCTCTGTGAAGAAATAATAATCAGTATCTTCATTTTGTTAAATAGATCCAATTTCATGAAATCAAACATTAAGCGACACAAATCCGGACTCTTAGTTACATATAATCTGACATCACTGCTTTCAGAAGCAGGAAGTGTGTGAGAAAGAGTGACTGGAGGAGACAGCGGTGAATGTGTTAACCGCACAGCTGCTGGTCTGCAGAATTTTATTTCTTTTTTCCTCTCTAGGTTTGCAGGAGATGGCAGTGCATGAACATTAAGACTGCAATGCGAAAAACGGTCAAAATGTCATCCTAAAGCAGGCCAACCAATCAAGTAAGAGCTTCAGAGATTCTTAGCCAACTGCATCCCTCCATCCATCCATCCATCCATCCATCCCTCCATCCATCCATCCATCCATCCATCCATCCATCCATCCATCCATCCATCCATCCATCCATCCATCCATCCATCCATCCATCCATCCATCCATCCATCCATCCGAAGGCATCCTAACCAGAGCAGTTTTGATTTCTCTTTAGGAACTATAAATGACAAATACATTTTCTAAATAAACAGAAAAAATATCTACAGTAACGACACACTTTTGTAGTAAAATATAACAATGATTTTTCAAAAACACTTCAAAATTCCTAACTTTTCAGGGCATGTGGTACAAACATTCATACAGAGCATCACAGCAGTCGTGGTTGAAATTACACCGTTACATCTGGGTGCCCCGGGTCTAAAGCCCAATAAACGAGGCGAAGATTATATTTGTCTGCTGCATGTTCCACAGACTGTGCGCTCAGAAGATGTCTGCGTGGGACAGATTATTGCAACCAGAGAGTGCCGACAATATTTATGCAATAAAACCAAAAATGCCATGATTGAACTTTAATATAGTGCCATGTTGCTTAGCAAACAAAAATGAACATCGACAGCCACCAGAGACAGAAAACCATCAAAGGGATATTGAAGATAAATCACAAAACAGCAGTCCTCGAAGATCCTTTACATCATATAAAACACATACATTTAACACTCTTTATTTGTAATATTTTAAGACTGGGCTTTTACATCGGGTTCTCTGTGGATTCCCGCCAATAACGTCACGGGCCTGATTACAAACATGCTGTTAAAAACCAGCAAAACTTCTGCTGCACTCAAAACTTATTTGAGAGTGACTGTGCATTTGTGTACAATCGATCCAGAAGAAAAGCTGCTGCAGCCCCATGATCATCATGACTAACCTACCTAACAAATCAGCTGGGAGCATCACAAACACACACACACACACGCACACAGAGCAGTGACACGCTCAGTCGATGTCACCTCCCTCACTGATGTTAACATGAGCTGACATAACGCTCGATGCGGTGTGGCTCCAGTGTGTCTGGTTTGTGTGTGTGCTCAGTCTAACCTTCATCAGCCTCACCCAACCCAACAGGTACTCCAACACAACATAATGCAGTGACGGCATCAGGTCACGTGATGTAAACAAGACATTATTACAAATTAACACAGTTTTAAAGCATCAATAAAAACTTGAATTTTATCACTGAATGCAAGGAAATAATCAATAATAAAGAGCACGGTAGAGTCAGATAGTGCCTCGTTTAGCTTTGACTTTAAGGACGAAAAGACAACCGGAAATTATTTAGGTCCGATTGTTTGTGGAGAAAACTTCAAAGCTCCGGTTCTCTGAGAAGAACAACATCTGAGATCAGCAACGCCTTCAAAATAACATCGGTTGGCAAAACTGCTCATCTTCTTCTGATAATCATCATCATAAGGGTTTTCATAGGACAAAGCAGTTCAGCGTTTGTGCATGTCGTTATGAGGGTGCAAAAGTGAGAGTGTTTGTGTGTGTGTGTGTGTGTCAGAGTGTGTGCTGTTGTGTGAGCCATGAAGGTGAATCAGCCAGGCAGCCAGAAGCAGGCTAATCAGCCCCTATTATCCTGTGTTGCCTTTGGTTTTAATGAGATTAATGGGGGCAAGGAAGGCTCAGGATGGACTGCTCAGTGCTTCACAACACTGCCAGCAAATGATTCACTGATATCACCATTATGGAAGACATATTACGCCCCTACTTCACAAGATGACACCATTTCCTGAGGTCCTAATGTAATCTCAGTGACGTGGTGAAAATGTGACAGGATTGCATTATCTAAGCTGTTTTAATATCACCTCATCAGCCACTTAATACACTGATCAGACCGACTGTAATCCTCTATTAAAAGTGAGCTACCTATTTGAGAGATTTCTGTAAGTTTAGTTGTTTTACTGGCTAAAATAATAATAAAAAAAACAGCTGCTTATAAAGATATCATTTATTATATAACAAATGTTTAATTACCATTTAAGAAAAAATTATAAGTTCCTAAAAAAAGATAAATAAATACTTGAGAAATTAGATTTTGCAGTTACTACTAAAGTATTCAGCATTTCTAAGAAAGGATGTAAATGGCATAATGAGAAGCATTGTAGCAATGAAGAGAGTAGGTGCTTCTTAAAGAGACAGAGGCCAAATTTTATGGCGTCAAATTACAAGGTCAAATTTCTTTGAGTCTTATTTGATATGTGAAGCATTTTTATAACAACTGAAAGTAACAGTTAGTTGATTGTGCTTTAACCAAGTAACTATAATTACAGCATTATGAAACTATGCCTGAAAAATTCACAATACTGCTTCTTTAAAAATTGTTTGTTGAAGATAGAATAGAATAGAATAGAATAGAATAGAATTAAACTTTACTGTCATTGCACATGCCACATGTACAAAGCAACGAAACGTGATTTCCAACCATCCAGAAGTGCTTCTTAGCAAGAGAATACAAATATTACAAATGTATAAAGAAAACAATGAGAGAAAGGTATTCCCTCCACTATAAACTGAGAGTACCACGTTTCTCATTTCAAACTATGGAACAAACCTGCCTGGATGTTTTCAAGCCTAAAGGCTACAAACCTATTTGATTTTGAGTTTTTGGGATGTCTTCAGACACCCTTACATCAGCTTTTATTTTTAATTATGTCAGTTTTGGTGCTCCATATGCCTACTTTATTCTGTATTTTTGTGAATGACTGTAGTACATGGGGTCAATTTAGCTACACATTAATTATCACAGCCTCTCTGTAAATTGCACCCACAACATCCCCAACTTAATTTATTGAAGCTGTTTTAAACAATCAGAGGTGAATGTGAATGCATCACAGTCCTGATCAGCTGATCTCCCATCTGCACCAGCAGCTGGGAAACAAGAAGTAAGCATAGGTTTAGGGGCAACAAAACAACCTGCTGACGATGTTAAAATACAAACAGTGACTAACAGAACTAAATGGGAAAACAAACTTTATGAATCCAGTGACAAATACACAACTGTGAGTGCAGCAGTAAGCGAAGCGTTGACCTACTTAAACTCTGTAATGAGTGATTTCAAAATACACCGTGGGAAGATCCCAGATAGTGAGTCTTTGTTGTTCAGACACTCAGATGTTTCATCGTTATTGAACTGTACTTATTGCTTTTTTTATTCTACTTGTTGGAGCATTTTTTTTCCCAAGACATTCTTTCTTCTTTCTTGAAACAGAGGGTGGATATAAGATTTATAAAATCTAAACTTAACAATTATACATTTGTAAAACACACTTTGACAAAACATTTATTCTACAGGAACACTTACAAAAAAAGAGGTCATTTTGATCACTTTTTCCAGACATTATGACGCCTGTCAATGTATTTATGATGCCTGAATGAAGCCTGTGTTGAATTATTCTACACTGAACAGATATTATTTCAAAAGCACTTTGTGATTCACAAAACATTTCTTGATAACGTCGTTAAAATCTTCTCCCTCATTCTTGTCAACGCGATGTCATGTACCATCTCATCTCACACACAACGTGTGTGTTTATGTCAGATGAGACTTTCGCAGCTGATCTGTCAACACCTTAACCAGTACGCTAAGAACAAGAACTGCGAATTATCACTGTGCCATTTTTTTTCAAGCTCTGGAATAAAGAAGAAACAGAGAGAATAGAAAGATGTGATTAACAGCGTCAGTTCCCCACCTCTCTTCTCAATTTCCTGACCTTCACGTCTCTTCTTGCTTCTCTTAACGTTTCTCTTTTTTTTATTCTTTTTATCTCCCACAGACATCTCCTCTGCAAAACGAGGTCTGTCCTCAGATTAACAGTTGTTATAACATGAGCAGACAGAGATTCGTCTCCGCTTGATAATTATCAAGCCACCGAGTCGTGGCTCAGAATCCCTTAACGCGCATCACTGAAAACGGCCGCGTAATGTGCAGAACAGTACATTCCGTGTAACAAGGAAAGCGCGCTGTCGAGTCTATTTTATCAGCACATCTCTTTGAGTCAGACTCAATCTTTTAATTGAAATTAATCAGGAGCTTTGTGTTCTTGAGCTTTCCAGCTAGATAACCTGCTTTTCCAGCTTCTTCTTTTCTTTTTAAATATAGTAGTAACACGTGAAATAAATCCCTTTAAAAACTCTTGTGTTTGGTTTAAGGGAATATCTACATAACTACTGTCTGTCAGTATTGAGATGGTGCATCAGTCGATCTGGCTTGATAATGCAGCAATAGAAAAAGCTTTATTTCCCCTTTGTAAGGTTAAGATGTTGAAAAAAAATTAGTGTGTAAAGAATATGAAAGAGAAAACAAAGAAAATAAAAATAAAAATTTCATCTTTCTCATTGTCTAGGGATAAACACTCGGCACTGAGTTGGTCTTGCTGCATGCTAATAAGAAAGTCTTGGAAGAGATTTACTGGATATGATCATTTTAGTCAACTTTTCAGGCAGAACCTGTTCCAGCTCTGTAAGTCTGAGAATAACTTTTTATTTACCACTTCCAAAAACAGCAGAAGAGATTTAGTTTGCCAAAACTAAAGCTCCAAGACTTTTTCTCTCTGTAGCAGCATAAAGACCATTTGAGTCACATGAGCTTGTCCACAGAAGAAGGTGCCACCATCACACCATTCCTTAGGAATACAAACATCATGAGCTTTTTACTATCAGGGCTTTTATAAGAAAACAAGAGCAGCTTAAGCAGTCATTAGACCAAGAAATACCTCTCAGGGTACAGAGAAACCGAGAACAAAATCACGTCATTCTGTTCTTGCACATCATCACCTTGACACATCATTTGGCAGAACTTTTTTGTGCAGTGGGAGAGACGCACTGTACAATTAAGCACAACTTTGGGTTCATTTTTCACACATAAAATCCCAATAAAATATATTTTACTTTGTAGTTCTAGGAAGAAGAAATGTGTAAAAGTTAAAACAGTATGAAGAGCTTTGCAAGACACTCTAGCTCAGTGATTTTAAAGCTTTAAATCTATGAGGACACTGTCACTGAGTTTTATCTTTCTTGGACGGACGGATGGACGGATACTAAATTCATCCCCAAGGGGAAATTTAAATATTCAGTAGTAGCGCACAGAAATGCATCTACAGACACATAAAGTAGACCAATTAGCACACTATAAATGTGGTATTTGAGTGTACTAAAAGACTAATTGACCAGAGAACAAAATATGTTCTCAATCTACACTAACAACAACCACTTGTTGTTAGTGTAGATTCCACTTTCCTGTCTAACCAATGCAGCAACAAATGCAGTCATTTCCACAGAAGATAACAGCTACCAACAGGTTTGAGTCAACAGAAGAGAGGGAGGAAAAAAAAAAAACATCAAGCTAGTGGGCCATCAGAGAAAAGATTAACTCTGACACTGGCCATGCAACTGTCAGATGAGGTCAGGATCAGACGTAACGCTGCACTGCTCAGTAGTAGTGATGATTAAAGCATGTACACGCTGCATGACGAAATGTTTAAAGCAGTCCACAATTACTTGAATGCTGTTTCTTCCCATAACAAGATGCAGAATATTGAAAGTTCATCAGAATATGCTTTGACGCTTTGCAGCAGACATATTTCAGAGACTACAACTGCCTCACATTAAAATGTCTCCACCAAATAAAGCTGCAATTACAGATCAATTCTTTGGAGGAGGCAGCTTTGATCAACTTCTGTTGTTACACTAACCTGATAACCTCCTCTTGCTTATATCTGGATCCTCACTAACAACATTCAATTAAGTCACTTAATTTCCAGTATTACTTATTTTCTTCAAATCAACTTCTGTCCACATTTGTATGAGCTCAACCTCTATCCTGTGTTTTTCTTTTCCAATAAACCCTATGCAGTTGTAGGTGGAATCTATTTTTAGTCGTGGATGTTCATAATCCGAATGTCCAAACAGTGAGCATGGCTACAAATACAGTCAAAAACAGCCAACAGCGGCAACGCTGACCACCAAAACCTAATCCAGAGCTGGAATTAGGACGAGCACAGCAGCAGCATCGGTGTAATTCTTCACTATGACACATAAACAGTCTCAGATGTTTGACGTAGTTTTACCAGACCCTGTGTTTAGGTAAGAAGGCAAATTCAAAATTGAATGACTAGAAACAGAGCACAGACCCTCTCAACTAGAAAATACACACAAAAATGTGAGAATTTTACATCATAGATATTTTTTGTGATGCAAATCTCAACATTAAGGCATCTAAATCTCTTTATATATTATTGTTATACTTATTGATGATACAAAGTAACAAAGACATTTCTTAATCAAAAGAAATGTCATTAATAATTTACATCAAACACTGACATTTTTTAACAACCACAATCAAAACCCACTATATTCCATCATGATTTTTATTTTATTTTTTAATTTTTACTTAATTTTGACTTTACACTCCAGGAATCCAGCCTATATGTAAAAGTGGCATAAAGAAAGCCATATCTTTAAACAAACCATGTAGAAGAGAAAGCAGGTATGTGGAAGAAATGAGCAAACTTACTAAACTTCGCAAAAACTTAAATAAATAAACATTTTGGCTTACATGCAAAATGCAGAGTGGAGAACAAAAACTAACATTGCACATCATCTTAAAGAAACTAACACCACGTTACAAACATGGTGACGGCAAGAAGTCATTGAGTCATTGAGGTTTGTGGCAATAAAATGCCAGGATGTAAAGCCTTCTAGCGGATTCTGTATTTAGGGAATAAAGATATTACAACTTTCAGCTGAACATCCTTAAATTCCCCTTTACTTTATTTCTGTAGCTTCACACCTACAGCCCTACCTTCATCCTCCAACATGCTAACTAATTTTTTCACTCCGTTTTACGATCACAGACCAGTTCAGGGGCTCTTTCCACCTTTCAAGCTACTCTCCAGTCCAGTCTGACCACTGTCCAGTCCTTTGCGCTCTTTTCTTAATATCCAGTTGCAGTCAGTATGCCTCTCCGCACCTTTATCTCCCCTGTTGAGAGCTTGCTCCGTGGACACTCCACTAGTCTCCATGGCCACAGTTGTCACAGCAGCAGGCTGTGCTGTATGTAAAACTAGGTAAAGGAGGAACATAATGAATATAGAGATGCAGGTTTTTCTCCAGACAAAAAAAAATACAAGGTCCTAAAAAATCTAAACCGAATGCTGTGATTTATCAGCTGAAGCTGCCGTCAAAGACACAAGAACATAAAGTATCGTATAGATTTATGACAGTGGAACAAATGTGCTGCACTGTCATATATGGCAAACAAATGTGCTGCAGTGAAGTAAGTTCTTTGTCTGTACAGCGAGGCATCCTGACATCAAGAAGGAAACTGGTTTATGCTGGAGATTTAACTTCTCATTTGTCCCACGAGCCATAAACCTGCTTAGCTGTAACAGATAATCTCCTCATCACATTTCCTGACCCTCCAATCTACGGGCTACTTTTATTTTTCATTTTTGACAGCTTTGTTTGCATAATGTCCTGTTTTCATTTCAGACGGGACGTAAAAATCTCCCTCCAAGAAGGTGAAAAGACTGAAAAGGAACTAATAAAATGTGTTAACCAATGATGTAGTTAATATTCTGTGTGCAATAAATATGAGTTATTCTTAAACAGTGGCAGAAAGTTTGTATTATAATATTACACCATCAACAAAAATATAGGCTTTGGTTCTCATTTCTAAAAAATAAAAAAATAGGCAGTCTTGCTGAGGTTGGTTTGGACTGTAATCTCTTTGGTCCTAAAATATTTTTTAATGTATGATCTTTTTTTTTTTTTTAGGCCTCTAATCTTTCACTGAAATTCAATATGAAGAGCTTGTAGTCTGCACAAATCAATTTGGGTCAAGTCCAACAGGACACTGATTCCGTCACTTTTTTCTGATGCACAATGCCGATAACGCTTAGTGGCTGATTTCGAGGAAAAAAAAAAGTGACCTTTTAAAATATCAGGTGTTCAATCTACAGTATGCGCTTGTAAGGCTATGTATTTGTGTGGCTCGGAGAGTGTGTTTATGTTTGTGGCCCATATTTCCTCCAGAGGCTGCAGTCTCTTGGCAGTTGGGTGCTAAGCAGTAAGTCCTGCAGGCCTCCTGACATCTGGGCATCTGTCACCCTGCAGCCTTAAAACCTGCAAAGCCCCTGGGCTCCATTTGCAAAACACAAACACTTGCGTAACATTAAAACATGCACTCTGAAGCTGTGCTGTGTGTCTGTGTGTGTGCGTGCATGCGTGCATGCGTGCGTGCGTGCATGTGTGTGTGTGTGTGTCCATGCTGTTTATTAAAAAATGCTCTCAAATGAAATCCAAACATGTTTAGTGTTTTATGGCCACTAATTGATTCAAAATATGACCTTTTGCTCCTCAAGCTGCAGATACAGAAATGAGTATTTTAATCACTAACCTCTGTGTGTTACTTCCTGTTCTTTAAGGTCAAATGAACTGGGTTTTTTTTTTTTTTTTGCACGGAGCCTATGTTTAATATGCCATAATGATGAAGAGGAATGACAGCTCAGAGAAGGAAGGAGATGACTCACGGTGATGGTAATGAAGCTGTATTATCATAAATGTCCAGAAGCTGCTTTACAGTAGCTACATACACACTCGCACGCATAGACATTCACATTCACCCACACACCTAGTTGTAAATCTGCCTCTCTGAGGACAGTAATTACAAAATCGATCCCTGTAGTCCGCTGTCTTTACCTTAAGTATGAAACACAGAGCTCTGCAATCTGAAAAAAGAACAGAATTTTTCATTATCTTGCCAAAAGTAAGAGGTCACTGACCTTCACACACATGAACTTCAGTGACATCCCGTTCTTAATCCATGGGGCTTAATATGATGTTGGCCCAGACTTTGCTATTATAACAGCTTCAACTCCTCTGGGAAAGCTTTTCACGAGGTTCATGAGTGTGTTTTAAAGGATTCCAGCCGTGCATCCAGAAGGACATTTGTGAGGTCAGACACTGATGTTGGACGAGAAGGCTCAACTCATCCAATTCATGTCAAAGGTGTTTTGTCAGGTTGAGTTCAAAACTCTGCAATCTAGTTCAAGTTCTTTCCCAGAAAACTCACTTATTCATAGCTTTGTGGACAATGTTGGAACATAAAGATGATTTACACAATCTGTTCTTACAAAATGTAAAGATAGTGTCTTCCTAGAACCTCAAACTACTCCTTCAAGAGGAGAATGATAGATAGCATAAAACATCATGTGGAGATGCTTTGCCTAAGTTCAAAAGACTAAACTTCAGATTTCATATTTCATATGGTTCTTCTCTGGGCTTTGAGCCTTCTGTGTCAGTCGTAAAAACAAGCTTTTTATGATGCACTAAGAATGAACAGGAAAATCCGGACTGTAATGAGCGACGAGGTTGTTATGAGGCTGTACCAGAGCAGTGAGCAAACATCAACTCAGTCTCACAACAACATGTGCAAACCTGCATGAAAGCCAAGAAAATATATAAGTCCATAATGTTGGTTGAACGTTTTTATGCAACAAGACTTGATTAAGGGCTAAACATAAAAAGATAGATATATGCAAAGTATTAAATTACTTGGTTTGCATGATTATATTCCAGAAACAATAAAATGTGACCTTCATAACAGGAACCAAACTTACTACTGAAGTATTGAATATTAAATATGGTTCAGCACAAAAGAAAGTTAATCAAAAGATTTTATTTCAAATTTACTGTAAAAAAATGTGTGTAATATATATATATATATATTTTAATTATCTGTAAATTTCCGACAAGCCAACTGTGACAGTTCTGTAGCAGTGAGCTTAAGGTATGTTTGGTTTTTATCTCACTCAACATCCTTGTCACTGTCACTAAAAGTGTTTATTATACAACCAACGAGAATTAATACACACTTTACATAAATGGCATGTACCCTTATGTTTTCCATTTCAAAGCGCATTACAGGCCATGAATGAATTAAAGTCATGAATTAATGATAAAAAAAGTTCCTAATACCAGTATTTAGTTTAAAAAGTATGTTCTTATTTCAAGCATATCATGTTGTAATAGAAAGGGACCAAAGCTGGAGCGATCTTTTCCATTGCCTCTGTGTCCAGACTGCTGGCTCATTGTTATTTTCCAGTTTTAATAAATCAGCCCTGATGTAGTCCGTGCTTTCTGTAGCTGGACTTTATGGTTACTTAACTGGTGGCATAAACAATCTATTTCTAGTGTGTGCATCAGTTTCACTTATGTTTACAAAGTTAATTTGTTATTCAGTACTATTACTCTCAAAGACAGAGGTTTACCAGACAGATAAACCTGAGATTACCTAATATATTTACACAAGATTCATGCATGAACCTTTTTCCCTGCCTGTGGTGTGGCAACTCGGTAAACATCTCTTTCTTTCTGCCTAACAATCCAAACACACACCCTCTCTCACACACACACACTCTTCCCCACACAAACATAACGTGACACATGGGCAGTGAGTGATCTTTAGCAGAGCAAACCAGCAGGGTAAATGAGGCCTTAAGAAATCAGATGATCTCCTTGGGTCCTAACATCGGCTATTCTGTGATGCAGTATGGGCTTCAACAATGGAAATATGTATTTATTAATTCAGCATATTTAATGAGAAATATTGAAACAAGTGAGAAAAATGATTACTTATCTCAGCTGCAACAATTTAGCTCTACCAGTGTCCTTTATAGCCCGTTTGGCACATCTTTATATTCACTCACATATTTAAATTTCTTGTATCTGTAGGGTAGAAAACACAAATTATGAAACATATTGTGTTCTGTCTGAATTCAGATGGTTGTAACTCTGATAAGATCAGTTTATGTGCTGAAAATGAGTAAAATGAGGAGTAAAGACGGGGAACCAAAATAAACTGAGGTAGTGTCTGTGTGTGTAGACTCAAATTGAACAAGACTTTGTGGAGACAGCAATTCTTCTTCAGGTTATGAAAAATACATATAAAAAATGATAATGAAAAAAAAAATCTTCTTCAAGGTTTGACATAAAGGACAGCATCCTACCCAATGTCTGCCATTTCTAAAAACTTGCAAAACTCCAACATTTAATTGTTTTACTTTCCTTTAGTGAAAAAAAAAAACTACGCTATGGAATAAATGGAATTTTTAACATAATCATATGGTCATAATAAATAGCATCCCTGACTAGTCCTATAAGTTACATGCAACTGAAGTACTTTAGGTTATCCAGAGCTTTAAAAATATTTTCTTTAGTAATCCATGATTCCTTTTTTCCATGCTGTCAGAATAAGACAATAAAAACTCTTTCTTTGTCTCAAAATGTGAAAGACAAGAGAACACAATTAAGGAAGGCAAATGTGTCTCTAACTTCAAAAGTAAGACAAAAAAACGGAGATTCTCATAAGCGCGTCTACATCTAGAGTTAAAACAAAATAACTGACTTTTTATACCCATTAGACAAGCATTTCTTTGTAGGCACACAATGGTAGAAGAATTACAAATACACATTACATTTTGCAAAAAATAAAATCTCACCTTCCTTAAGGTTCTGAGTTTAGGCCAGGTCCAACAACGCAACCATGCTGTGTCAGAAGTGGCAGTATTACAAAGTCCCATGTAAACACAAGGATGCTTATATGCGTACTATTTTATAACTTGCAGCTTAGGGAAGATTTAGCCTAAATATGACACAATTCACACTCTCCCATCTACATAAACACATCCTTCATTACATCCACCTACACATATACTTCATATAGACTCAAACACATAATCATGATACAGTATATTACCAAAAGTATCCTCAAACCATTGAACACAGACATTTTAATCTCTTCCTTGGCCACAGATGTATAAAATCCAGCACATAGACATGCTCCTCAGGAGCTCTGTGAAGCTCAGCATGGTAATAAGATACGACGCCTCCTGTTTAATGAGGCAAGCTGCAAAGTATTTCCACTACTTCATATTTAAGACAACTCTTAGTGGTACTGAAACAAAGTGAAAGTGATTGAGAATGACAGCAACCCAGCCACAAAGTTGAGAGTCAAGTAAAATCAGAGTGTAAAAAGAATTTCTGATTGTGTTTCAAGATGTTTGTAAAGTAAAAATAATACAGTTTATTGGCTTCACTGTGTTAATGGCAATACTATCTGACCCACAGGACATTTAAACTCCCAACCTTGTTATTGGGTAGTAAAAAGTTTTACTGCTACTACACAAAAAATAGTGCTTTAAATGTACCTATTTTGTTTGGGGTTTTTTTGCTTTAAAATATGTATTTATTCATTATCCGTATTTTTATGCCAGTATTTTAAGTTAAAAAAAAACCCAGAATTTTTCGTTACCAATGCAGATTATTCTAAAACAAGATGGAAAACATAATTTTATTTCAGCACCAACTGCTCACACCCACCCTTTGTTCTCATATTTATTCACAGGTTTATAGCACTTTACAAAAATAATTTAGCATCACATCCGGTGCAATGTTTCCCACACCAATGTGGAAAATGAGAAAAGAAAACACTGGCGTCTTTTTCCTCTGCATTCTTTCACAAAGAACACTTTTAATCCTAAAACTGCATTCTACTGTGAGGAAGAAAAGAAAACAGCAGAAAGAAATTAATAATCATCGAGTCAGCTGCAATGACCTTTCCTGGGTTCAGAGTGAAGTACGATCTTATTGCAGAATTGAAGACAGAAATAAATGCAACAACTTGAAGTCGCTATGCGGTCTGTGATGATCCATAATTGCTCAGGCCTCACAAATCAAATCTCTCCATCGTTCTTTACAACACATTCAGCCTCTCTCACTCACTCTGTCTCTCACACACACACACAGAAACGCCACGTGATCAAAAAACTGCTGCTTTACTCTCATTTCCCCTGCTCTCTAAACCTTTAATCCCTCATGGAAAAAAAAAAGAGTGATGCAACCTGACTTTCAACCCTCAGATTTACAATAAAACAGACAAAATTTGAACTTTGGGCAAATGCACATCAGTGTGTGTAGACTTGGGCTTTCTGTTATATATGAAAGAGGCAAACAAGCTCCAAAAGACAGAAAACCTACACATGATCCAAATCTGTGTGGGCAGATACCAAAAAAAAAAAAACAGTTTTATACTTGTTTTTTCTTTTTTTACGAATGGAAACCTCAAACATTCGGTGCTTTGCCTTTTTTATGCACATATACACACACGGCAGAGGAACTACTGTTTGAGAATAAGAAATCACCCCACAGAATAAGACAATTTATTTGTGAATCACAATCAGGAAATGTAAAAAAGTGACATAAAGTGAATCTTTCAAATCTTTTTTAGGATGTACATCTGAAAATTATACAAGTGCACAATTAATTAACAGCTATGACAGAGGTTATAGATGTACTCTGAACTTTTGCTATATAGTGTCTGACAACCACAAAGTTATTTATAGGTTATTAATTACTTTTGAAGATTGCAGATGAAAACTAATCTTTGTGTTTATCTCTGGCATATTATGTGATGTGCGTTGTCCCTTTTAAAATAAATAAACAACAACAAGAAGCTCTGGCCAGATGAGATCAAACTTGAACTTTTTGTTCAACATGATCAAAGCAGTGTGTAGTAACATCCTGGACACACAACCCCTTGGTGGTTTATGATGGTGGCAGCAACATGCTGTGCAGCTGCTTTCTGCAGCAGGGATAAGGAAGCTGTTCAGAGTTGATGGGTAAATGGAGGAAGCTAAATGAAGGGCAACAAAAATGAAAAATAAAAAACCACTGTTAGAGTCTGCAAAATACTTTAAACTAGGAGAGAGGTCTGTCTTTCAGGACAACAGTCCCAAAAAGCCAGCGCTCTGTTGGAATGACTCGGTCAAAGTCTACAGCTAAGCCAAACAGAGAACCACTGGTAGTAAACACTCTCCATCCAGTCTTACGGGGTTAAGGCTGCTTTGCAAAGAGCAATAGAAAAAAACAATCCACTCTCCAAGTTGGTAGAGACAAACCCTGAAAGACTTTCAGCCGTCACTGTAAAAATATTGAGTCAAGAGAGACGAAGACAAAAGCACCACACACGTTTAAAACCATGTTTCCTTTTAGTTGTCCTTCACTATATATGGCACATTGTGTTGATCAGTCACAGGAAATATGTTGGAGTTTGTCATTGTAACATGAGTCGATGTGAAAAAGTTCAAGCGTTAAACCTATGACAAATCTTGTTTCAATTTACACTAAATATGTTCATTTTCTGTCCTTTTCCTTTCATTCAAGACCAGAAGAACACGATATTTTTTTACAATTAAAAAAATTACAATTTAAACCTGCTTGAACTCTGAACTATGTCTGAATTCACCCCCAAAAAAATGCCAATAAAGGTCTAATTTTCAGGTATTTTTCATACTAGATACACTTGAAGGAAGTCCAGTTAAGATCAATTCTGTCACATCAAACATTCATCCTGCCCTTACTTTTAATATTTTTAAGTAAGCTTGTTACCATGGTTTTAACTTTATACTCTAAATTACCCAAAACATTATTTATCCTTTGATCCGTGACTCATGCTGTTCACAGAAAGGCTCACCCACATGCAGTTCAAATGAACTCTAATAATCAGCACAGACTCCAAACATGGATGACACATTTGGATACGACTCACTAACGATCTGATGAAACTCAGAATCAACCAGTCTGGTCAACCCCAGCAGATGATCCGTCCGTACAGGCCTAACCATACAGCAGTCAGTCATTTTAATATCTAAAATACCAACATTTGTATATAACTTTACATTTTGTCCATCTGATGACAAGACAAAATGCTGGTTTAAATGTTCAAATATCAAATCAGATGATCTGCACTTCACTTACGTTTTTACGAAACTGGTTTATTTGTATTCATGAGCAAATAGTTTTATAAAGTTTCAACCTTTTTTGCTGTTGTTGCTTTTCTTTGAAATTCTCAGTTAAGTAAAATCCTGAAAACTAGTTAGCAACAGCTCTGCACACCAATCAGCCATAATAACACCATTTTATTGACATATGTGCTTGATTTGACCTTCATTTAAAAAACAATATGACCCTGTCAATCCTATGAAAAGAGAAATTAAGTCAAATAGACGGCAGAGTGAAAAACAAAAAATATAGGATGTAGGTGAATTTGTCTATTTTCACCTCCATCCATCCCTCTTTCTATCCCTCTCTTCTCGCTCCTCCTCTCTGCCTCAGCAACCTCCTCTCATTTAGGGACTACTAATCCACCGCCCAGCTTAATCCCTCAAACTGCTCACACGCACAGTTTCTCTGCCCTCCTGCACACTCTCTTTCTCCCTCACACTCAAAAACCCGATCACATTCATCAGGTATAAACACACTCCAGGAGAAGATCAGGATAGATCCACTGCAAACAGCTAAATATTATCTCTGTGTGAGTTTTTTATAAGCTAACCTTATCTAATTAAAAAGCCTTCATCATCTTCACGGATTACTAGACGAACAATACTGTGGAAAGAGCTCCACTCTCAGATTTTCCTGAAAGCAGATATCTGACACCTGACAGTTTAAACCATAATAAAGATAACTACACACACTGAATACTTAGGATCGGAGCTGCATGAGCAATCAGTCAAAATGTGCTAAGAACATGCAACTCTATTGTTACATCTAGCAACTTTTCAGAGCAGTCGAGTGAAGTTTTTTTTTTTTTTTTTTTTTTCTTCAAACAAATCAACTATCAAATGTAGAAACTTGTTTTTGTGTTATTTGAGACTTGGCGACATTGGCTAACAGTAAGAGCTGCCGCACCTCCAACACGCTTACAGGTGGTCGGTCTGACAGCAAACCCAGCCTGCAGTCAGGGCAGAAAGGAGACCCACTTCACTCTGTTTCCACACTGCAATTGAATCATGAACGCACAAAGCTGCCAGTGATCCGTCTCTGGATTACAAAGGATGTAAATATAATATGAAAATCATTTTTCATGTTGCGGTGGCACTCAAATAAATCCCTAAATTTGATTCACATGGCCTCAGTCACCGATTCTCCTCCTCCTCTGTGTGTGCCTCTGATAACTACTTTAGATTATACCTGATATTATGCAAAATTGATCCTTGTAGCTTCAGGTAAATATTTACATTATTAAATTATTTGTAGTTCTGAACATATTCAAAGTCTTCTTAATCACTTTTTGTCTCACCAAGAGTGATATTCCTTTATTCTACTGCCCAGATCACACAAATCTGCAAATTAGTTAGTGATGTCATAGCGACTTCTAGCGTCTTTCAGGACAGCCAAGAGCTACTTTGCATGCTGAGTAGCTGGCAACAATGGAAATTGATGGCGCCATGAATCATATGGTGCATTCAGTTTACACAAGAATGTCGAAATTTCCAACCATCTGGGTGGTAACATCAAAGTCGCCATAGGAGCAACCCCGAGTTAAACATCCAACATGGCTGCTGCATGTATGAAACACAGTCAACGTTCTGCGAAACAGATTATTTGGTTCTCTTCCTGACTTGGACTCCTGGGTTTAAAAAAACAAACAACTTTTTTTGGAAACAATTAGTGGATTAAATAATGAATCTAAAATTAAATCAGAAGGGAAAAAAATGTTTAGTCTTCCAGTTGAAAAACTCAGCAAGAAATCTTAAATAACTTTACCAAAGTGTAGTTCCATCCCACTGGTAATATATTCTAAGTAATTCTGTATATTTTGATGAGAACAAATCAATTATTGCTTTGACATCCAAACAGAAAAAAACTATACAGCCTGGGTCTCTTATGTTTCATTAAACAAAGCACGTATGTTTTTCCTCAGCTACACATACTGTACATTGGATAGTAAGAAATGAGTGTAGACTTGGACAGCGTGAATAATCCCCATCTGTTGACAGACCATGAAACTGTGTCCGTCTCACTGGTTTATACACACAATTCCCTCTGAGCCTAAGAAGGTTGACTGCCAGACGCAGTGAGGAAAAAAGGCATTGTATGTATTGTCTGTATGAAAAAGCCTTCTGGTGCTAATGTGAATGTTTGTATTAAGTAATATTAGAAATTCATTTTGCTCTTTCAACAGGCTTAAATGAAAATTGTTCTGTCCAGTAAATATTTCCGAACCTGAGTTTTTTTTTTTGTTGTTGTTGTTGTTGTTTTTTGTTTGTTTGTTTGTTTGTTTTTGTTCTACTGTTGCAAAAAAATGTGTTTCTATTTGTTGCATGGCTAAAATGCCTTGAATTGATGTTTTCTGTAAACTGGGCTAAAAGTGATTGTTGTGAATGCCATCATGACAAATGTTTTATGTTTTGTTGATTACGTAAGATATTAAACATGTCCTTTTTAGCCAGTCCTCAGTTAAATATGACATTCAAAATAGTCAGGCATCTACAAATATCGCAAATGATCTTTAAGCGAGATGAAAAAGAAGAAGACTGAGGTCAACCACATCACAACAAATGTGACTTAGTAAGTAGAGTGAATGTGACAACAGCAGCTGGCTACTGCTACAAATGGTTTAAATGGGACGATTTCCTGTTTGTCCAACCAAAGTAGTTCTAGTCTTTGGTTCAGACACATGATGCATGTCAAACGACACAGCTCTACTAATTTAAATTACAGAACGGAGGTCTAAATTTTGGAAAAGCCACTGCCTCTGAAAAAAATTACCAACAATCATGTTCTCGCAGCAGGTTTTATGGCAACACTTCCAATATTTTTTATGGCGATACTCTATACAGTTATGACAACCATGCTGACTTAGTAAGAAAACAATGAGAGAAAATTTGAGATATTTTAGTAGCACTGTATAAGGACATCGTTCTCCTTCACCTTTGTGCTAATGAAGATGATGTGCTAGTGATGAGCAAATGAAGAGAATACCTCTTCTGATTTCTGCTACATGTTTCATTTTTGTAAAAATGTACCATTTCAGCTGGAAACAGTATAATACTTAATCACCCAAATTATTAACTTGCTCAATAGTTTCTCTATGTAATTAAACTTGCGCCTCTGTCTGGATCACAACATTAGAAATGTGTCTAATTTCTCGAAGTATGAATAACTTACATGACACTCAGTCCTGTTGAAGACGTGGACTTTTCCCTGCACAAATAGCCTCGACAGACTTTGAAAGTCAAAGCAGAGAGAGCTCATGGGTAAATAATAACAAGGCTTGATCCAATTTTAATGACCCAGTTTCAGGGACCTGGTTCAGACACCCGTGTCAGTGATCGTCTTTACAGAGACACTAATCCAGACAGAGCCTGCTAATGTTATTAGTCGCACCGGTGCTTTTTGCTACTACAGCAGACAAGCAGGACCATCTTGGAAATTATTGTTTTGGACATGTGGGTATGGATCAGGAAAACAATTTTAAAAAATACTGCTTCAGATACAGCTTAATTTCAAATCAGTATGTCATTTTAGTGTGACATACTGACTCTGATGTGAGACAAATTCATCCATATTCATTTGTGTAGTGATAAAATCTACTTATTTGTAGTTTGAGGTTATAAAATTGGTATATGGTGGGTAAAACATATAAACAGTTATTTTCATCTCTGATTTCCTCTTTGTCATGACACATAAGCAACTTAATATTTGTACGTCAGCACATGCATGCAGGCGGACACCTGTCTCAAGAGAACAATGAAACCCGACGCATCTGTCCAAGTATTTCCGGGAAACGTTTTGATGAAGTTCAAACACCAATCCTATCACTTTCATATAAAAGCCAAAAAACCAGAAATCCAGCTAATGAAACAAGGTGACACAAACAGCAAGCAACCAATGTGTGTAAAAAAAAAAAGAAATGGAAGAGTTGCCATTTTTGTTGCACAGTTAACTCCGGCAGAGTCTACTTTTTCACATCTGTGTCTTTGATAAAAAATAAAATCTGACACCTAACATCCTAAGAATGTGTAACATCAAACTTGCTTCTGCATGGTCTCATAGCAGATTGATTAAAAAGAATGCTCAAAAAGAATAAATCCATTTTATCACGTATCTCCAATATTCCAGTATATTACAAATGTACTTACCATTTTTTATAACTATCTCCAATGTAGTAATTTGCAAAGATCTGTTTTCTGTACACCTTGTACTAATAACTAAGGTTCAATACACAGATGAAATCAGCTTTGTGATAAACCTACCAGCATCTATGTTACTACTCACCAGTTCTTGGTTTGTAGAGTTGGAGTCATCTCCAGGAAAGGGAATGTAGATGGCTAAGGCCACGCAGTTGGCGAAAATAGACAGGAGTATAAATATATCAAATGGTCTGAAAGAAAAATGTTAAGGAAAGAAATATTCACATTCACAGTGTCACATTCTCAGCATCAGTAACAAGTTTTTTTTAAGTCATACTTAAAAAAAACTGCTGTGCTGGTGCTGCAAACCTATTGGTTTTATTATCTTTACTAACTTTTCCTTCGGTTCAAACAGCAATGGGGTAAAATCACTTTCAAAAGGTAACAGGAGAAATCTTTACTTCAAAAAGTACTTAGGGTGTGCAGCAGTAATAACCACCTGATTCTTGGATATCTTTTTTATCTGTTGGATATTTTGTGGTACTTTGTTGCAGTGCTTCGTCTTCTCATGCATTAACTGAGATATTGCAATGCCAGCCTATTCCCTATGTCAGTGACTCCATTCACCGCAGTATTCTTTATTAGTCACTGCAAACGAAGCAAGAATGGCACACATAATATATCCTGCAAAGCTATTGTGTTCAAAGTAAAGACACCCACTGCTTCCATGCATCTTCTGGTTGAAATTCATTCAGATTCTAGATCATCTCTAAAGGTCAGCCTTTAATGAATGTGGCACCTCCTGACAAAAAGATACTTCCATTCCACCAGGCTGATGCAGGCCCTTCGGATCGGGTTGTTGAGGGTGAGGCAGAACAGCGCTCTGGGTGGCCGGCTGTTGGTGGATCCTCCTTGCTTTTTGCTTTTGGCATACTGCTGTCTCTTTCTCTGTGCGAGTGAGCCAACAGGAGCCGGTCCAGAAGTGCAAGCCGAGGGACGCGAGTCCTTCTCAGGCGTTTCGACGTCATCCTGCGCTTGTCGAGCAGCAGTGATGGCGGCATGCCACGCAAGCACTGGGCTGACAGCAGAACCAGAGCCACCTGGGCCCTGACTACTACTACTCGCCCCAAGGAGCCCACAAGAGGAGCCGATAGGCTTGCCAGTGCTGGCCGGAGCCTGAACGGGCTCTGGAGAAGGGAGCTGGTGGAGGCTGGTACGGCTGTCAGACCAGAGCGCGGGAGTATCACTGGAAGGAGTGGTCTTTCTGTTGCTGGCATATTGTGCCCCTGGAAAGACAGGGTGGAAAACAGACGGGAATGTTTTGAGACAGTTTGCAGGACAAAAATATAATAACGGAGCTGTTTGGCCACAAAGGACAGAATTATGTTTGGAAAAAGCCAAGTGAGATTTTTAAAACCAATACACTAAGTGTTGAACATGGTGATGATTGTACCTTGTTGTGGTGCTTTCTCACAGCCAACTGGATGGAAAATACAGAAGATTTGTTTGTTTCATCTCATATTAACAGCCTGCCTGATATTAAAAATTTGGAAAGGTAGGAGTTTTGGAACAAAAATCCCAAATGCACCCTAAAACTGATCTTCATCTGGCTGACTAACATTAAGCTTTTGAACCAAATCTCCCTCAATCATACAAACACAAACAATTTAAATGAGCTCTGAAATATGTATATTTCACCCCATATGGATAATGCAAAAAGATTTTTGATAAACAAGTTATTCTATTTGAAATTCATTAAAGCTTTTTATGAAATGAAACGAATTGATCACTGTAAATCATTGAAGCCTCCAATTCAATGGTATTTAAGGCTTGAATGCCTCAGTAAAAAAGAAAAACAGTAAACGGAAAACAAACAAAAATCATCCAACAAGGCTTTTTTTTATATATATAAGACAAGAGCAAAATAAATGTTTGTGGCTTTGACGTTCTTGATGCGGACCGGTCACTTTGCGCAGCTTAAGGGATTATCTGTATTTGAGTTTCCACATAAAGAAAGATGCCAGAATTTAATTTGAAGGTAAGAAAAAAATAAATAAAAATAAAAAAATTGTCATCCCATAAACAACTAAATTCAACTTCTGCATTGTGGAACAATTCTGTCTTGCACTACTGTTTGCTAGAAATGTGCTCACGCATCCAACAGGAAGCAGTCCAGAAATAAGTTGGCAGAAAAGGGAACAGAGGAGGAATGGTTCAAAAGGATTACAGAAGAGTAGGAGAGTGGGACAGCCGGCGTGACTGAGGGAGGCAGTCGTTAAAGTCAATGCAGGCCACGAGCGAAAAAAGACAGTGCCCTTGACAGTTTGGTGCACTCCACAAGAGAATCACACCCCATTTCTACTGTCCAACACTTTATGTCACCAAAAGAAAACATTCCTGGAAGAATATCTATGTTTCCATCTCATGATCTGACCCATGCCAAAGGAAAGAGAGAAGGGTCAAAAAAATGGATTTCTGAAAGTTTCAGTAAAAATTGAAATTTGGTGCGTGAATAGTTGCAAATTCTTTGAAACTGTTAATTGAGAGTAGAGAGGTGTATATATGGGCTATTTGGTATGAAGTTCTATCAACGTTTAAAAACATTTTGGTTCCAGAATCCCAAAATGGTTTGGAACTCGCACTCAGAGTTAAGGAAATTGAAAGCATGCATAGCGTGTATTTCTGACCAAAGATTTTAGTACCTGGAGACTTTAGCAATCGAAAGAACATTAAAAATGAGGAGATTCAACTTACATGGCCTTGCAAAGAAAACAAATGTTACAATGTAAGAATGCTGGCCAAGCAACATTTGCTAGCATGCATCATATATCAATATTGTCAATTATTGATAAAAGAAAATGTTGCATTCGTGAATATTTTTTTTTTGCACTAAATGTAAGCATTTGTTTCTAAAGTAAAAATTTTAATTAACCAAGGGGTTTTCTGTAATGCAAAAGTGATACCCACTCAAAAAAATATATACATGTACATATCCCTTGATTTTGAAAATGTCATACTTGTATCCAAATTGCATGGATATGTATGAATATCAACTTATACAGACTTTTTTGAACATCCGGTGCAGATGTGGAGCTTGCTAAGGATGAATCAAACGCAGAAAAATCCAAACAGCAATAAGCCCATGGTAGGAAAAGCAGTAGTGATCAATATGTTATATATATTATTTTTAAAGCAGTACGAAGAACTGTCATTGTTTTAAATAAAAGCAGATTATGCTACCTATTTTGTCTAAAATCTTTTTGACACCTTAAAATAATGTATTTTTACTCAACTTTGCATTGCTCTGAGAATCTCATTATATAAAAAGCCTTGACATATGTTGATCCAACTTTGCATACAAAATGAGTAACTATATATATATATATATATATATATATATATATATATATATATATATATATATATATATATATTAAAAGAAGTTGCTTAAAAAGTTTATTTAGCATCTCTATGTTCTGCATTGCATACAATTCCCAAACTCCCTTCACTTTCAATTGATCATGGCATTATAACTAATATAATCAACCATTTTTTTTGGCTAACATTTCGCTTGGAGCTGAAATGTTAAAGCAACGCTTAAGAAAATACATTTAAATGCAGATAAATATTTTTCAGAAATTCATACTAAGAACCTATGGGCATCCTCTCAACAGGAGGCACGACTCGGATAAAAATCTGATAGGTAATGGGGACAGCCAGGGAATAAAATCAAACTAGCGCTCTCGCCCCCTCAGCGCTCCAACTCTCCTCCTGCTCTCAGCGCGCAGCAGCTTTTTTTTTTTTTTTTTTACCTTCAGACTGTTCATCCGCCTCTTGCATCCTCGAATCCACATCGAAAAAATCCGTTTCAAATCCAACTCATCGTTGGAAGGAACCCCCCTGAAGACGACGAAGCGAACCCGAAGCGGAGGCGCTAACCTGAACTATAAAAGAAGATTTTCGGAGCGCAGACCCTGAGAGGAGCGCCGAACATTTTCGCCACACATCCGGGTGCCTGCCTGGCTGCACACACTCAGCCGCGCATCCGAGAGGACTGACTGGCTGGCAGCAGCAGCGGCGGCCAGTCAATCCGCTGCTGTCAATTATTCTCACTGCGAGGCTGGGCGAGAGGGGAGACCTGTGGAAAGTTGGAGCGACCAGGACAGTGTGTGCGCAGAAAACGCGCAAGGGTGCAAGCCTGAGAGATGCATCTACATTAAAAAAAAAAAACAACATCCAATACTAATTGTTTTACTGTTTATAACCTGAAGAAAAAGACAAAGTTTACTCCTACGTAGAGTTTTGGTGAAGGGGTGGGGGGTGGAGGGAGGCATTGATGGCACTGGAAAACTAATATCTGGTGTCCGTGGCTGAATTACGTCATCTAGTATTTTTGTCTCTCCTTTGTAAATACGCACTATGTTCCAGGTATTAGACTTACCCCTCAGGGGTCTCCCCCTTATAATGAACGGCATTCTGTCACCTCGCTCTCCTCCCGGGCCTCATTGCGCCGTTTTCTGTGCTCACTCGACGGCGATGCAGAGGGGAATGAATTGTTCAGAGAGGCTCTGGTGGAAGGTTAGCAGTGATTGGATTACCTGTGCCTGCATTGAGGATAAAACAGTTTCACCACAGAGGGGTAATCCTGCGATTATAATCCCTGCTCCAATGTTCCCCAGACTAGAGAACCAGGGCCAAGCAAGTGGGTCTGGCAGTCACAATTTAATGACATTACACTTATTTTATCCCTCAAAGTCCTGCACTGTCACTGTTGTTGGAATTGCACTTCCACTAGGAGGCATGAAATTTGGCTTATATTTTAAACAGCACTAACACTGGTTTGATTATTTTTATGTTTTATTGTTGAAAAAGATGTAGCACTTCTTAAAGATCTTTGGTGTAATAACAGAAAAACTTGGTATTTTTATTTATTTATCTTTCAAAATCCTGCATTTGCATTTTAGTGTTAAAGTAATTGAATTTAATATATTTTATGTGGACTACATAATCATTTAACAGTAACAGCATATTTGGAACATCAATGGTACAATTTCAATCAACAAAAGTTAGCAGTGATGACTCTGTGAGATTAAATTCTTTGGGGGTTCTCTATATGTTGCAATGTGCTGAATAAGAATCAGGTTTAATGGCCAGGTTTGTGAGCTTAAACAGGGAAGTTGACTTCAAATATGCTCAGTGTACATATGTTACATATACCGGTAAATATAAAAACATTAGAGGAAATTTAAAAAATAGAACAACAGTAATTGCATATGTTATTGTCCAATATGTTTGGTTATAACTATGCAAATATGCACCTCTTGTTTTGAGGTTTCTACTTTTAATCTATAGTTGAAAGAAACTACTCAGGAATGCTGGAACTTTTTACACCCACAAGGTGGAGCTTGTTTGTTTAATCATCATGAACAGATCATCCCTCTGTTTAGAAATTCATTTTAGTAGGGATTTGCAACATGCAAACAAAATCCACTGATAAGACTGAACTTGTTTTGTTGTTTTAAAATACACTTGTATTAACAAATACGCTATGACAGTGTTTCCCAACCCTGGACCTCAGGGCACACTGACTTGCATGTTTTAGATGTTCCCCTGCTTCAGCACACATGATTTCAATTGTTGACTGATTAACAGGGTTTTGCTGAATTGCAATCATCTGAATGGGGTGTGTTGAAGCAGGGGAACATCTAAAACATGCAGGTCAGTGTGCCTTGAGGATCAGGATTGGAAAACACTGCACTATGATACTTGCAGGAGATATCAATGTAAGATATGCTTCAATAAATAATTCTGCCTTCCTGACTACACTGATTTATTTACATTATTGTTTTAAAAAAGTGCACCAACATTACCCCCATCATTGTCCTGGAATACTGAATGCCCTTAGCAAGCAAGCATGATGTCAAAATTCACAGTGTTTTTTTTTTTTTTTTTTTTTTTTTTTTTTTTTTTTTACAAGATTAACTAAAAATAATAATCTACATACGCGATCAAATTACTTATTAATTTACCTTTTCGTGTTATTTACGCGCTATGGAAAACAATTTCTGAAGTTAAAAGTTCTACTGCTCTTTTGTCATTAAATAAAGGATTCTCCGGGGAGATTTTTGGACGCCACTATTTCCGGGTACGGCGGAAGCTGCAAGTGTTTGGAGAAAATCCGTCCGAAGATGGAGACTTTAACTGCGGGACATATGATGAGCTTAGCTGCTCTACAGAGACAAGACCCGTATATAAATAAGCTGCTGGATGTTACCGGTCAGGTAGCTCTCTACAACTTTAACTCCAAAGTGAACGAATGGGTAAGTTTGGGAAGAATGGGCAAAGCTAGCTACATGTTTATGTAGCATATTAGCTATTCTCTCTAAAATAAAAATGTTTAAAGACATTTTAATAAATCATGTTAAAATTTATCCAAGCAGCGCTGGTAGCTGTCGGGTTCGACCCAGATTCTTTGTCTTGTACTCCAAGGGAAATACGTACATTATCGGCGTTATTAAGCTAACCGAGTCTCGCTAGCAGCAGCTAACTGTAGCCGCTCTTTTTTTTTTTTTATTCACCCGCTTTGAGTTTGCTTTTATTGTTCCTGACTGAGACTGCATGTTTTCTATTTTAGGAGAAGACTGAAATCGAAGGAACACTATTTGTCTATTCGAGGTAAGAACACAAGGTGTTTAAATACAGAATCACGAAGGTTGTTTACTGGTGTTTGTTACGTCGCCTTAAGCTGTCATTTGACGTATTTAGCGCACGTGTGCAGGCCGCTGCACTTGTAAACAACAGGGACATGTGATGGAGTCGCCTACTCCTTCAACATATAGTCTGTTGGAAAAATATACATGATAAAAAAAAAAGGTATTTTCCTGTTTCAAGTGTACACAGACGCAACATATTCCATGATGTTCTAACTTGTAGAACAAAGATGAGATCTACGGTGTCCCATTTGATGCTTTTTTGTTTTTCATGTTCTTTGGCTTTGGAATAAATTTGTTGGAAAATATCTTTGATAGATTGACAAATAATTGGTTTCCACATACATCGTGTGTGTGTGTGTGTGTGTGTGTGTGTGGAAACAGTACGGTTGTACTTAAATATTTGCATAAAGTTTTGTTTTCATTTCATTTCAGCTAGATGAGAATATATGTGAAAGCCAAATGATTTTTTTCAGAACCTGGTAAACAAGTTTATAGTGATATGATACATAAAACCTTTGCATTGAAACGCATTGTAAGTTTTGTCATGACTTTAGATGTCTATATTTGGTTGGGTTGAGCATGAAATAAAAAAACTTGTAAATTTATTGAGAAAATATTAGGAGTTTAACAGTGCACAAATTCAAACCAAGAGCTTTTTGGTACGGCTTTTTCTGTTTTGCACACATGCGTACCAAACAAATGCAGTGTTGTTTTAAAGCTGACAACACTCCGAAAGACTTGACTACAGCTGTCTTTATAAATCTGCTGGACGATAAATTATCCCTGTAAACAGGGAATATTGTTGTTTTGAGACCATATATTGATAACTATGATGGCATAGTAATGCAAGTTTGAATTCTCAAAGACCAATAAGCTAATTTGTAAATGATACTTAACACTGGAACTGGAAAATATTCAACATAAGTGATTTTTATAGCATCTGTCCTTTTTGAAGGTCTGCCTCACCTCACCATGGCTTCACCATCATGAATCGACTGAGTACAGAGAACCTCGTGGAGCCCATAAACAAAGATCTGGAGTTCCAGTTGCAGGATCCCTTCCTGCTCTACAGGAATGGCAACTGTGAGTGTTTTGAGAAAGAAAATGTATACCAAGAGATTTCTCAGCTCGAACAGATCTCAAAGGTTCTAGTCAGTTTTAGTTTTTCAGTCATCAGATGCGCTTCTTGTTTCTTGATTTAAACTTCTTTTACTGAGATAACAGGTTTTGGAGTGACCAAAGTAGCTGAATAAAGGTGATTGCACAGTTCTGCTAATCGCAAGAAAAAAATTCACTGGTTTTGAAATATTTCCTGTTATAAAAACAGACACTCCTGATGTGTGGACACTAAAGAAGCACTCATGTCTGACTGCAGACTTTTGAAAGCCTTTAGCTCAAATAATTAATTAGCCGTCTCATTAAAAAAAGACAATAAACAAATGCTATAAATCTGATTATAACTGTGATAACGTTAGCAGCAGGACGAATATTTGTTCTCTTCTGTTAATGAAAACTATTCGATATTTATTTTAAATTTCCTCAAATATAATGAAAAATGATTTTTTTCCTCATTGTTATCATGCATTAAGAGTCTTTTGTGTCTGTCAGAGTTAAAGCACACACAGTCACAGTCACACTGGTGTTAATGGTTTACCTCTGAAAAGGCTAGACAAACATCTTCCCACCGTCCGGTGGAACATCTCTCGCCCATTCTGCATGAAGTCATCTTTGAGTCTCCTTGAAGCATTGAGGAGGAAGACCTTGTTATTCATGGCTGTGGCTCGCCATGCAGCAACTCCAGCTTAGTTTGGCTGCTGCTGTCTTCCTGCATTTGGGAAAGAACCAAGCCCTCACCCCCGAACTTTGACTGGGGCACCAGATTGCTACTTGATATTTATCCTACTGTAAGTTGGTGTCAAATCAGGGAAATGGAAAGTAAGAAAGTCCCTCAGATCTTCAGAAAGTAGCTGACTGCGCTGCCTCCAAGGTAATCTATTAGAAGTCTGAAGAGAAGTTTCATCAAAGCAACGAACAAAGAGTTGGATTGCTTTCCCATTTGTTTGCTTATGAGAAAAAACAGCATAGCCAAGGTGAGGGTTAAAGTAGACTGCTCCCCCTTTGGACTCGGTTTTCCCATCAGCCTCGCTGGAATGGACGACATGATGCGGGAACTCGCCGGGTTTCCAAATCAGCAGCTCCTCTTATCGCCTTACTAGAGAGTGAGGATTGTTTTTGTAATTCCTCTTTGGTTTTGATCCATCAGTTCGCCTTGGCTCCAGATGCAGGTCTCTCACTCTCTGGTCTGCTGTTCATCTGCTTCTGTAAATGTGTAGCTGTTGGAACAGATTCCTGGGTTGTGACCTTAAGATGAATTGTACAAAGTCAAAAGTTTGCAGAAGAAGAATCGGTATAAAAGAGCAGAGTGTCGAGAAGACAGAAGGTGGATTCTTCACAGAGATTTTGATAAGGATTATTTGAGTCTAAATCCAGTCCCTTTTGAGTGCCATTGAACTAAGTGCTGCAGGCTGCAGTGTGTGTTCAGAATTGAAATATGCTGTTGGAGAGAAACATGGACTTTAAAACACTTGTTTACATCTTTTCATATTCCCTCTGCTAGCAGGAGGGAGCACAGGGAGGCAAACACTTGGGTTGCTAGGCTAGCACAGCCTCAGGAGGGTCTCTGAGTACACCAGCATTTTGTCACACAAATAACAAAATTGTTCTGTTAACTAATTATTATTACTTTGGTGAAAGCAGGAAAACCTTCAGTTTCCTTTAAATGCAGGTGAAGTTTCTTCCTTTTTTGATGATTATTTTGGAGTGTGGAAACTTATTCCCTTAAACAAATCTGAATTTTCATCTAATCTTTAAATATTTAAGTCTAGATTTATGGCTCCACAGATGTTTTCTTTCGTTTGTCTGGTATTTTAAAGTGCAGAGCTTTGTCCGGTGTACTGCTTCTCCTGATATTCAGTCATAGTAAACATTTTCTAAAATGAAGTGTTTGTGTTTTCTGACAGTGGGTATCTATAGCATTTGGTTCTACGACAAACGGGACTGTCACCGCATCGCCCAACTGATGGTCAAGTAAGTAAGAATATTCATTTGTGTGCAATTATCATTAATATGAGACATTTACCTCTTTGGTTGGATTTATTCAAGCAGTATTAACTCCTCCAGGTGACAAAAAAGCTTAAAAATTATACTTTTCTGTAAATTAGAATCTTTGAAATAGTTTGGAAATTCATCTGTAAAAGGGTTAACCATATTGCATACAGAGTAAAACATTTGAAGCATTTATTTCTGTCAATTATGGCTGACAGCTAATGAAAACCCCAAATTCAGGTCTCCAGAAAAGGATTTAAAAAAAGTTACTCTAATGTTATTTCACAAGGAAGACTGTGTACTTGACAGACGTCCAGGAAACATCAACAACCTCCACAAGGAGGGTAAACCGCAAAAAGTCACTGTTAAAGACGCTGATTGTTCACAGTGCTCTGTCCAAGACTGTTAATGAAAGGAAAAAGTGTGTTAGAAAAAGGTGGAGGAGTTGCAGGGACAAAAAGACACTTAAAGCAAGTAAAACTCAATCAAGAAGAGATTCTCAAGCTTTGAACAGCAGGTTGGGTCAGTGCAGGTTTTATTAAAGATATGGACTAAAACTATCACTCTGTGTGTTTTGGCTTTCCTGAATCGGAGACAATAGAAATTTATTACTAAGGATAAAAAAGGTTGGGCTTTTCTTCTGGTAAAAAAAATTCCTTTTTGTAAGATGAGAGTGAAATTTGGAATTTACAGAAAGAGAGACGTCTTCAGTCCAAAGTAAGCATATCTGTCTACTAGGGCATTTTATCACCCTTCATGCTTCCTTCAGCAGACAAGCTTTATAGAAATGTTGATTTCATTTAACTGGAGCTCTTGGCACTTGCCCACACTCTCAAAAAGTACCAATTCCAGCTACAATACCCGTAGCATCTTAGTGCTTAACCTGCCAGTAAACTGCCTGACCTGAATGTCAGAGGGAATCTAGCAGTTTTTTTCAGTAAGACATAACAAACCCAGCAAAGCAAACGAAGATGAAGGCCAGCATGTAGCCATTCCATAGAGCTGAGGCAGTAATTCATGCAAACCCCAACCAATTATTGAGTCTATAAACTAGAGCAGATGGGTGTACTTTTGAGCAGGATGACATTACTGCGTGTCCCTTTTTATTATTGATCTGATGTAGTCGTCTAAGTTTCTTAGAAACTGAGTTTTGGGTTTTAGTTCTTGTTTGTAACTGGAAATTAAAATGTAATTGAATCGCAGTGTGTCTGATGAAACTATTCAAGTTTGACATTTTCAACATAATTACTTGTAGAAAAGAGTGGAATCTTCCTTTATTTGTCCTTCAGCAGGAAAATTCACATTCATCAGCAGCAAATTGACAGGCTAGTGTCAATAACGATAATACATCATCAGTCATTCTGATTTGAAATGTACATGCGCTGCCTCAATCCGTTCTCCAGGATTGTGAAACAAGAAGCGGACCACGCCCTGAGAAAGACCCCAGAGAGGGTCGATCCAGGGAGAACCAATGGAGTCGTAGAATCCCGACCCATCGACATCCTGGAGCTGCTCAGCAAAGCCAAGGAGGAATACCAGAGGGTGAGGGAGCACTGCATGTTGCCTCATTGTTTCTGTTCATCTTTACAGGATAACATTCTTACTGTAAAACCTATCAAATAACAGTGAATGTCTTTATAAACACCAACACAGACTCTTAAAAATATGTTTTCATGTTACTTGATATTCTCTGTGATATGAAAAATTTGATTATTTTAGGCATAGCAGCCACTGGACACTCTACTAAGGAGGTTTTTTAACATGTATTTATTTTATTTTTTTTCTGAAAAAAAGAAATTCTTATTTTGTCAAAATGGATGTAATGTCCAAATGCTGCCAGTAGGTGGCAACAACATCTAAATAATTATAGTCTAAACCAGTGGTTCTTAACCTGGGTTCGATCGAACCCCAGGGGTTCGGTGAGTCGGTCTCAGGGGTTCGGCGGAGCCTCTGCCGCGGAGGTAAAGACACACCTGTGTAAAGTCGTGATGACGCCCCGCTTTGCCGTCACTTGCTGCAGAGGATCACATTACATTGCTTAGCCAATCAGAGCTGCGGAGGAGCAGTGATTGAAGGAGCACTGATTGTTACTGCCTTTTAGAGGCAGTAACGACCCCAGTTGTGATAACACCTCCCAGTGCCGTGGGGGTGGTAATACAACCAATATAATTGCATTACTAAATCAGAATACCACAAAGTCATTATTATTTATTAATTTTTCATTCTCTTAAGAATGTAGAGCTAATTAAATGATCTAAACAAAACCTTAAAGTGGTTCCAGTTTCTCTCGATGGTCAACCTGTTGAAACTGTGGCACATTTTAAATACCTTGGGTCGTTCCTGGACAGACGGCTCAACTTTGTTGAAAACACTGACTATATTTTGAAGAACTGTTCTCAGAGACTCTACCTTTTAAGAAGACTTAGTGATCACCCCTATGTCTTGAATTTGGGGGTAAAAAATCCTATTTTATTTATCACTACAGAAGAGTTCAGTGAAACTGGTGGGTTTGGTACCTCAAAAAAGGTTAAGAACCACTGCTGCTCTAAATAGTTTCTAGAGGTTTGAAAACTATTTGATTGAATTGAAATATGTCCCATGTCTGGAAAAGCATCACAAAGAAAATGACACCTGTCCCATCCTTCTCAAAGGATGGGACAGGTGTTCCCCCATGTTGGCTTTTGATAAACTAAACTTAAGTTTAACTCTGCATGTCTTGTGTGCTTTGAAGGCCCAGAGTGGAGAAACAGATGTGTCTGCAGAGTTGAATGTGAAAACAAGCAACAACAAGGCTCCAGAACCTGCACACAGTACACATCCAGCTGAAAAGGTTTGTTTGTTTATTTTTCCAACATTTGCGTTTGGAAACACCAAAGTTATCTACCAGAGCTGGTTATGTTGCAGACTAAAGCCGGCCTTCTTGAGAAGTAATTTTAATAACTGAAATCAAAATGGAGCCGTTCTAATTCCTGAAAAGATTTATTTAAATGAAAATAGCAGAAGTGACAAAAGACAAAAATGCCATCATCCAAATGGTGCATAAAGATCTGGGGTTTTTTATTCTACATATTTTTCAATCTTAAGTTAATGTAATTCAAATTAAAATAAATATGAAATTGTTTGAGCAGTGGTTCTTCAGAAGTCAAAGTTGGATTTACACCGAGGTTAAATTAGATGCTGATTTGATGACTTCTGAATGTTCTATTTCTGTAAAGGCTGCTGAATACAAGCACTCCACACTTTTCAGAATTGTATTTGCAAACATATTTTGAAGCCCTTCATAATTTTCCTTTCACTTCACAGTTTCTCCTTTGTCTTTATCTGTGAGATAAAATCTGCGATTGTATCGTATGTATGCAAGTTTTGTTTGTCTTGCACCGGTCACTGATTTAAGCTAATCATACTGCACTGTCTACCACCCAGAGCTCTCACACCATGGTGAAGCAGATCACTGTCGAGGAGCTCTTTGGTTCTCCGCTCCCTAAAGAACATTCTGTGCAGAACGCCGCCTCATCCTCTTCCTCCGGCGACCTCCCTAACGTCTACGTCCAGAATCAGCCGTATCCCGCTGCAGCTCACCAGGCTCCTCTCCTCACCCAGCAGTTCTCAACCCACGACCCCGGCTCTCGCCAGCAGCCACACGGACCTGCTCACATCCCCGCTCCCTATGCACTCAATCCCAGTCCTGTCTTCAAACACATGGTCCCCATGCCAGACCCCCAGCCTCACTGCTCCGTCTCCCCTCTGCTGATGGCTCCAGCTGGATCGGAGCATCACAATAACCTCACCGCACCCGCAGCACCTTCAGCTGCCTTTCTGGGACAGGACATTGTTGGCTCTCTCAAGCCAGCAGCTTCGTCCATGAATTCCGGCATCCACAAACCCATCCTGGCTCCCAGCTTCCTGCCGAGCACGCTGGTCCCCCCTCACAGCTTCCAAGAGCCCAAGAAGGACGTTTTCTCTCAGCCTCCCAAACTGATTGCCCCAATGTCTGTGAGTTCAGCTGTTTGTTGTTTGTCTCTGGTAACTGATGCTCTGTCAGTATTGGTGTTTTAAACCTTTGTTTTTTCCTCTCAGGCTATTCCTATGAGCCCTGGTCTCGCTGTTCCAGGCTCAGATGGTTCAGTGCTGCTCTCCCCAAGCGCTTTCCAGCAGACTACAAGTAAAACCACAACAGTACCGGTCATCCCGTCCGCCCCTCCGGATCCATCCTCTGCTTCTGGAAGAGCTGCAGAGACTCTGCAGGCCCCCTGCAGTAAAACCCAGCTGCAGGAGACTTTGATACACCTCATTAAGGTACTGGTCATCTGGGATGGGTCAAGCAATCAAAATAAGACCAGTTTCCAGACAAGCTTATGATAACTGTCTGCTTATTGGCACCTTCAGTAGCCAATAATAGTAGCATGTCCTCATTCTGAAAATACAAAAAAAAATTACTTTATACATCTATTCAGCTGTGAAGAACAGGTTATTTTTAAACAAATTGCTCATTATTGGTATTCTCATAAATCCATTTGAAACAATTGGGTTTGAAACATTTTCATTAATTTATGCTTTTTAAGGTTGATCAGAGTTTCTTGGGGCTTTTATTCGATAATCCACCGCTTCCTATTGCTCTGAATTATAAATTTGACACAAAGGTCTTCTTCCAGCCAATAACTGCCATATTTATCCCTCCATTACACACAGAGAGCAGCACTGAAGAGAAGGTAAGAATAAAAAAAAGAATAGTCTCCAAAGCCTTGCTGCCAGTGACCTGCAGTAAAGAGTTACCATCACAAAAATAAACATTTGGAGTTTAATAAACCGGGATGGTCAGATGAAACTTTTTTTTTTTTGCTTTCTATGTTTCTCAAAAGGCACTGGGGACCGTACAGTATGCGGCACTATGAACCCTTTAAAGTAAACATGTTGTAAAAGTTAAATGAGAATTTTTTGGAAACAGCCAGAAAACTGAAAATGAATTGTTACCGTTTCCATGGACACTGATCCAAAACACATGACCGGATCAGCTCAGCTTTCCCTTTTTCCATTCCCATCTAAGAGAAGCCCACTGGACTCGATGGTCCAAACTTGTGGAAATTTGAAGTAAAAGATGAATTGCTTGTTATTGGCAAAAGAAAAGTTGTGCACAGTTTTAATAATAATTTTTTAATGTAGAATTTTGATGTTGCAAGTAATAATTGAGCTCAAATAAAAAGGAGGATTCAAAGAAAAATGAGTGTAACTTTATGCTACTGCATAAACTTTCATTATAAGGCTTTTTAAAAGGGGTGCCACATTTTAATCATTCTACTTTTGTTTTGCTTCCTCCTCCAGAATGACTCGGACTTCCTCAGTGCCATTCATGACGCTTACCTGCAGAGCGTATCCAAGGACTTCAGCAGCATGAAGCTGTAGTCCGGCTTTAAGCGGACAGGATTTCAGTGTTGAGGCCTCTTTCTGGCCATGGAAGAGGACACATGATTTTGGGAGAAAACACAGGATGAGCAGGCAGGTTTGTGACGCACGGCACACCACATTGTCTTTTTTTGGCACTGGTTCGTGTGCCAAGGATTGTTACAGGAAAGCCGCGCAATCTATCCCCGGAATCTCCTGTTACCCTGGATCAGTAACCAAGGCAACACGAAGGGGAGAATATTCCTTCTCTACGTCCTTCAGCCGTACTTTCCAAATATGGTGAATCTGGTTAAACTAATGGCCACTTCTTCAAGAAATCCAATTACAGGAAAGGGAAGAATACAGTGGACGTTTATTTACCAAAAAATTAACTTTTTTTTTTTCTTTTAGAATAAATACCTTTCCTTTTCTACCACGTTGAAGCAAAAAAAAACATAAATTATGAATTATTCTTTCAGCTGTTTTTTTAAATTCAGGTTCAGTGGTAGAATGTGTTTATAACTCCTAATCACACAAAGCCCCATCTTTGCATCCTTTCTTTCCTCCAGTTGTTCCTTTTGTTTTCATCTTTGTTTGCTGTTGCCTCTCCTCCACCAGCTAAGCTCTCAGTGCTTGACCTTTGACCTTCTCGGTGGGGGGGGGAAGACTTGTGCAGTACACAAAAGATTCAGACCAGCATTGTGAGATGCTTAAGGAAGGTACTACAGAACTAGATTTATATGAATTTAAATATCTTGTGCAAAAAAGGGAGAAACAAAAGTCATGTTGGTGTTTGGATTCCTGTTTACATTCATCCTCCTACAATCAAAACGCATAAGGAGAAGTTGGAGCTGAATTTTCTGTAACAACTTCATTCTCATTTCTACCCGGGAGGCGAGTCGTTAAAGTTTGGATTGGATGACATAAACTTCTCTCATTTTTTGTTTACAGTTTGATTTCAAGTAGAGAATTAAATTCTTCTCTTTGCCGTAAAAGACTCCTCCAGTAAATCTAGCGGTGAATCCTGACAGGAATAGTGCATCCAGTGTGTCTAAGTCACAAAAAAAGTTTATTTTGCAGATGTTTTATTCCAGAAAAACTTTCTCTGCATCAGTTGTCACAACATAACAGACATCCTGGATCTTTTTCCCTCTAAAACTCTGGATGTTAGTTTGCAGGCTGTGATTTATTTACCGAAACAAACAGTGAAGCAATGTATTTTTGTAAGCAGTATGAAAGTCTGCCTTTTTTATATTTTCCTTTATTTTGTTTTTCTTTATATTTTGAAAAATCAGAAACATCCTTGAATAAATTGAGATTCTATTACCTGCTGCATAGAGATGTGCACAAAAATCTCTAAAATAAAATAATCTTTTACTGTATTGGCTTAACCTCACTGAAAAATTAAGAAACCTTTACTTTTTTTAATTTTTTTATTTTTTTTAACAAAATTACAAGTGCCACACTTATTGACATCCCTAATAATTACAATTCTGTACAACTGAAGCTTTTTTTTAAACGTATGATTTTGCTTTTTTTTTTAATTGATCAGAGTAGGAAATATTCATAGTAATGAATACCTTCCTATTTCAAGACCCAAATTTTCTTAGTCACTGTTCAAAATGGGAACTAAGAGAAAATGCCTTTAAACAGAGTTGCAACTGACTACAAGACATTCTCTGTTCTCCTAAACCCACCTGTGTCTAAAACACTGGAAAAAAAATTGGAAGCTGGATGAGGAAACTGCAAGTAAAAGAAATTAAAAGTTCACATTTGAATAAACTGCAAAAAAATTGGCGTAATAAATTACTAATTTAAAGAGAAAAAAAACAACCAATTCCCACTCCATTGTGTTCCTCGGTATGTTGCTACAGCAAACTGTTTTTAATACTTTTTTTGCTCATCTTTACCAATAATTGTGGCGTAAAGCCTTTGTGACATCATGACTTGAATGTGTTTGCTATCAGCATCAGCTCTGTTCTTCAGTGCCGTTTTTCTTTTTTTAATTAAGCTCAAAGATACAAAGTTAAATATGTGCAGCCTGGAACAAACCAGATGTCGGACGATTTTTTTTCGGTACTAAGTGGAAATCTTGATTAAATGAGTGCTTTTTTTTTTCCAGTCCATCTGTTTTAAGATTTCTAACTAAGGAACAAATATATGAACCAAGTGTCATATTTAAGATTTTAAGATCATTATTTATCATTCTGGCCAGAGTTGTGTTTCTTGGGTAAGTCATTGCAAATTAAGTATTTTTTTAGGTTTGTCATTGTGCATAAGTGGACATTATACATATTTTGTGATAATAAAGATCTGAACCCACCAATGTGTGTGTGTACATGTGCTGCTTTTTGTCTCCTTTAAGACATTACAAAACTGAACTTTTTTTTTTTACGTTTTGATTGAAACATGATTAAGTCATGCTCGTCGTCTTCATTGCTTTAATAAACGTTGCACTTCTCCGTATTGTCCACCAGGTGTCACTATCAGCTTTCGGTAAACATCTGGATGGATGATGGCGCTTTTCATCTTTCGTCAGTTTGTTCATAAGTGAGAATCACAATATAGACTAAAGTGTAGTTTGAATCTCTGTAACTATTGAACAACCTACATTTAAAGATCCGGGAAACGCACTGGCGGATTTATGATTTCATTCCTTACACCCATATGAATTGTGCCACGTTTGGATAACCTACAGACCCATATGAGCCATATTCATAGGCTTTGCTTACAAACACACCCCCTCCCTCCTCCGTACTCCCTCTGTGACTCTCTCACGCCGCACATTGCAGCCTCCTCTTAACCCCTGCCATCGTCCTATGCGCACCCATCATCTTCCATTTTTTATTCTCCTGAACTGAACATCTGACCTGCAGCTTTTTAACTCTTTCCTCGAGTTTTGTCCCGCTTGTGTGTTGCCGCTCTGCCTCTGCTTTTTTTCCTCTCCCCCGCCTCTCTTTTACTGCATCGGACAGATGGAGGACTACCACAAGCCGGACCAGCAGACGGTGCAGGCGCTCAGGAACATCGCCACCCGGCTCCGAATCAACTCAATCAAGGCGACAACTGCAGCGGGCAGCGGGTGAGATGAGACGGCGGGGAGATTAAATACCAACCTGCTGATTGGAGCTGTGCTTTAAATTGTTGTCACTTAATAGAAAGTCACTGCGAAAGGCATCGTATTTTGATGTCGGGATGTAATTTCTAAGTGATATTGCTGCTATTTCTGACTCTTTTAGTGGTTGTGCGTAATTTGGCAAAAATGAGAATTATTTCCTATGGATTTTGAGAACTAGTGAGATTTTGTTTTCTCTTCAACCAATTGAAGTCTTGTATTTAGAGCCCCTTCAATGCATTCTCGTAGGTAATTTATAATATGGGATGGATTTGGAGGAATGGTCAAGCCTTTCGGAGGACTATTTGTGTATTTGCTTGTGTGTGTTTGTGGAGGGGGATGGAGGGAGAGGAGGTAGAGCTTTGAGAAAAGTTAATTGGTTTAGCTGAAAATTTATTGAAAATCTGAAAATCCAATTTGCAAAATTACCGCAAGTCACTTATTTTTTTATTTTTAGTGATCTTCAGCTATTTTTATTTTTGTTTACTTTTTAAACGTATAAAAAACAGGAAAAATGCCTGTTTGGAGAGCTAAGTTCGGTATAACTGGGATGTTTTGCAAACAAAAGGTTAAGCCTAGTTTTTTTTGTTGAATTATTCCAGCTCTACCATATCTTGGCATCATATATTTGTATAACATAGAGAAACTGTTCAGTTTCTGTGGATGTATAATATACAAATATATGACTATATCACATATTATCTGCATGCATGACAAACTGAAATCTCAACACATTTTCACTTGCGGATGTGAGTTCTGGACTTGGGTGTATTTGTTCCAGAAACCAGTGGTGTGTCGTTGCATCCAGGCATAGCAGGTAGTCTGGAATGACCTTCTTGGTTATCTTCCTGCTCGGCCCTGACCTCATTCTCATCTCCAAGTCTGCATTTGCACAGAACATGTTTTGCGGATTTAAACAGAATTGCATTTATCTTTAGATAAAAGCCACATGTCTGAATTTTCTCTTGTTTTTGCAGCCATCCCACATCATGCTGCAGCGTGGCAGAGATCATGTCTGTGCTCTTCTTTCATTCCATGAAGTATCGACCTGAAGACCCCCGCAACCCCAACAATGATCGCTTCGTCCTCTCCAAGGTAAAACCAGAACGCCCATCTGCATGAAGGCTTTGGTCTCCTGTGTAGAAACTGAAGGAAACGGCTCATCACAGTATGTTTGCATCTCTTCATGTTGACCCTTTTCATATCTCCGTTTCAGATTTTACTATTAACAGATTTGTATCCATTTTATTTCTTCATGTGCCACACAACACTGTTCACTTCCTGTGGATGCACGTTTCCCTAAACCAGAGAAGCGACAAACAGTCTGAGCCATGTTTTAAACATCTGTACCATGTCCACATAATTATTAATGATTACCAAGCAGCTGTTTAACGAGTGTCTCTAACATCTTTCCTTTTACTCTCCAGGGACATGCAGCTCCTGTGCTGTATGCTGTCTGGGCAGAGGTCGGCTACCTGAAGGAGAACGAGCTTCTGAACCTCCGTAAAGTCGACTCCATCCTGGAGGGTCACCCTGTGCCGGTGAGGTGACACCGAATACAGCAGGAAGAAAAAAAAAATCCATCCAATTAACGCAACATATCACTTACTTTCACCTCAAATTATCTGAAAACTGCTTTTCGTAATTACTTGGACTTTTATTTTCACTTCTTTTATGATGAAAGCATTTAAGTGTGGCAAGTGAAGATAAAGAAAATAAATCTGTAAAGGAGTAAATAATTTTTCTCTGTAGTGCTTTTCCACTGATGATACTGCAGGCAGTAACAAATCTCTTTCTGTTTGGCAAACAAAGTTTGTTCTCTGCTGCAGACATTGTCAACACTGTTTACATCGAGTCCAGACACTACAACACCAGAACTCGTCTACAGCACAGATTGGTCCTCTGTCGCATGTTCTTGTTCACCTTGGAAAGGACAAAACAATCTATCCTCTGTCTGACTGAGCTCAGACTGCGGTACAGTCTTAACAGCTTTGTGTCGCCGTTCTTCCCAACAGAAGCAGCAGTTCGTGGATGTGGCCACTGGATCTCTGGGTCAGGGCCTGGGAGCCGCCTGTGGAATGGCCTACACTGGAAAATACTTTGACAAGGCCAGGTAGCATCCAAGGCAACATACACACACAGAACAAGCTCACCCACAGACGTGGCAACATTAAAACAGGAGTTTAGCAACTGGATTTGTAAAAATTGAAGATATGCTAAAAGTATAAATCTCATAAACCTAATAGATAAGTGCAACATCCAAGATCAGAAGGGCTCAATTGTTACACGAGATGCAGGAAAATATGCTGATATGCTGATGATGTGTTGCTATTCGAATTAAAAACTGCTGGATATTGTTCTATGTTTTGATCAGACACAAAATTTACTTTTACAATACACAATATTTCCTTCTGTGCAGGCAGGTTGTTGCGTGCTTGAAATATATAAATATATCCAACAATCTGTGGTTGCAAATCTTTTATTTACTTTTAATGAAATTTTAAAATCACTGAATGATTTGATTTAAATGTGAATCCCACAATGCTCAACATTTTAAGAAAAAATAACAACAAAAACGATGCCCTGCACTTGAATCTGCTCGCATGAAATTATGCATGACATCACAAACCCTCTGCAGGGAGCTGTGCAGATGTGACATTTCAGCCGGGAAGATTTGCATCAAACGCTCCCTGACAGACCTGAGTCTGTGGCGACATTTAGACCAGAGCAAAACTTCCTGTTGGTTCACCTTTAGGTCTTAAACGGGAGAAAAATGTATCAAAAAGGGGCGTTCAAGTGACGAGACATATTGATTGTTAATAAGCTGTTGATGTACAAAGCTGCAATTATAATTCACATTAATTGATTTGCTAGAGTTTAAATTTATGTTGCTCTTTGACTCCATGTAAGATGCCCACAGAGCAGTTTTATGTAAACACTTACTCAGCATATTGGTAACTGGTTTGGGTCGCTCCACGTGTGTCTCCTTTGTTCTGCTGCGATCTGGAAAGAATCGTGGATTTCTCTCCAACAATAGAGAAATCCACGTCGCTTTACGGCCTCTAAATGGACAAAAAAAAAATCTAACCAAAACACATGAAATTCACACTTTCAAGGATTTAAACCAGACTGAATAATTTCACTCTGAACAGAACTGAGGGAGACTGTTGGTCTCCTGAGCACAACGGAGAGCGAAACGGTCGTTAAAGGAAAGCCGAATGTCCTGCATGTTGCATTCCGCATTCTGTGTGCGCTCGATTGTTTCTGCTCTAATAATCAGAGATGCCAAAAAACACACACACACACACACACACACACACAGTAGCTCCTTCGTCACTCTGCCTCACCAATGTGCCACATGTCCTCTTAAAAAAGAAAACAAAACTCTACAATAAAATCCTTCAGCTGTGCTCAGATATAAATGAGGGTTCTTATTATAAGTGCGTTTTTGTGTTTATATCTCATACAGTATGTGATGATGTGGACGTAGGGGCGGCGTTAGCCTTTTGAGTGCCCAGAAACAAATGCTATGTAGACACAAGACATTCTTTTAATTCTCAAATATGGTGCTTCTTTATTGATGGTTTTTATTAACATGCTCTATACAATTTCTACTTCAAACTTGTCATTTTTATGGTTATTATGATTACGGTGCGTTTTTGCAGCCTGATTTTTATTTTGTTGCCTTATGAACTGTGCTTGATGTGCGTGGGCGGAAGAGCCAGCACTGTGTGGAGGAAACTTAACCCAGCATGAATGACAGTAACAATGGAATTTATTTCGAAATTTAAAATGAAAACTTATGAGCAGGACATGTATCAATAAGCTGCACGCCGTTCTTTGCAAACCTGCCAGATAACGCAACAGACGGTAAGTTGTTTTTTACACCATGTGAACTTTTCCACGTTTTTGTCGCAGTACTTTAGTTCAAACTTCAGTGTGCTTAATTGGGATTTTATGTAACACAGTCCAATTTTTAAAGAGTAAAAACAACATAAATCATCAGCATTTCTTGCAATATTTTTATCTTCAGCCCCACTGACTACATATTTTGTAGAACAAATTTGTGGTGCAAGTTCTGCTTTCGGGACTTGTGTCAAAACACTTTGCACATCCAGGAATTCATTTTTTCCCTTTATTTTAAAATGGCCTTACATGCCACACTTTTCAGATTTTTAACTATTTAAAAATTAAGAAATGAATGCTGTGCTTTTTGTGTGTGTGTTTGTGACATAATGTGAACCGGATGCAGGAACTAATATACTTGGATAATAAAGCATCACAGAATGTTTTCACTGGAGGCGCCACTCTTCATCTCCTCTGCGGTTTTGTTTAGACGACATGCGATGCAACACAACTCATTGCCACTGGCTCAGTTTGGGTTGTTTACAGTAACTGCTTTCACCTTGTCTAAATCCGTTATTCTCACCTCACAGAACCTGTGAGAAATTGATTTTTTCTTTCTTAGTTTGAATCGTTGGAGGTGTCCAGAAAATAAATCTGCTTTAATACATAGAAATATTCACTGACAGTCAAACCTGTGTTTATTTTAGATCTTGTTTCAGAAGTTGGCAGGTTCTTCTGCTATCGGTTTCTCTCTCTCTCTCTCTCTCTCTCTCCCTCTCATCTCTTTCCACTCGTCCTCCCCTCTGAGCCACACGTTGTTTTTCTTGGAGCTCGTGGTTGGATTGCATGCTTTAAAGCTGCATGTCTCAGCCAGACTTTTAAACAGCAACGTATCCGTCTGACTGGAAGTCTGTCAGAAGATGTTACGTCACAGAAACAACTACTGAGGAGGATCAGACAGTGGCGGAAGAGCAGGTGAAACACGGATGGACGTGTTTCATGTTTTTAGGGTCAGGAACAGGATTATGTGGAGATGTGACAGAAGTGATGGTAATACGTCTCTCCCTGTGTGCAGCTATCGGGTGTTCTGCCTGCTGGGTGACGGAGAGGTGTCGGAGGGTGCGGTGTGGGAGGCCATGGCCTTCGCCTCCTACTATCAGCTGGACAACCTGGTGGCCATAATGGACATTAACCGCCTGGGCCAGAGCGACCCGGCTCCACTGCAGCACCATGTGGAGAAGTACCAGCGACGCTGCGAGGCCTTTGGGTGAGCGGAGCGTGAAGCATCCAGGGACGCACGACAGAAGAAAAATAAGCAATATGCAGTAAAATTGGTGACTTGATGCAATGTTGATGACCTGTGATAAACAAACTAACAATTATAAACTTTTCTTTCTGCTGTGGATTCATAGCAAACCCGAACCCCAGATATTGAAACTTCTATACGGTTACTGGGGGGAAAAAAATCTTTATTTCCATCTTTTTGGCCAATGCCTGATGTTCTGCTATTATGCTCATGCTGCCGTAAACAACTAGTTCCACAGAATATGATGCAGATATAGAGAGTTGATGCTTGGTACTTCAATAAGTAGCCAACATTCACACACTGTGTATGCAATAAAAATAAAGTTGCAAAATAATGCATAGCCATGAGAGCAAACACATGATTTCAGATTAATATACTCTGGCTTTAAGAAATAGTCCAAGAAAATTTGCACGAGTCCTCATTGTTCCCCTTTAGGAAGCTTGACTTAAATTATGAACTTATTTGTTTTGGAGGTTTGTTTTGAAACAAATTACTTGTTTACTTGGGCTGTCATGTAGCCACATAGTGTGGCGTTCATGTCAGTAACCCCATTAGAAACTCATATTCTGAAGAATATCTGCATGAGTAATGCTTCCTTTCTCTAATATAAACAGAAAGTTTATTTTCTCTCTGTGCAGCTGGCATGCCATCATTGTGGACGGTCACAGTGTGGAGGAGCTGTGTAAGGTGCTGAGTCAGCCCCGTCACCAGCCCCTCGCCATCATAGCCAAGACCATCAAAGGCAAAGGCATCCCAGGTAGCGCCAAGATTTATACCAGTGAGGAGGAGAATTACAACATGGTCCTGAAGAATGATTAAGGGATAAAACTTACCCGGCTAACGAGGTGGAAACTGACCCTGATGGGGTTCGACGTGTCATCATTGCCTTTAGCCTCCAATAATCCAAGCAGCTCTGTCCTGCTTTAGCTGCTGCAGCTCAGTAATCCTCCAGAATGTGTAAGATACACTCCCAGCAGTCTCCCATTGTCCTCATGTTGTGATAATGAGGCCAAAAGTGCATGACCACATGTGTGTGAGCGAGAAAGCAGCATAGTTGTTTTAACGGCATAGTTTGCATTGAGAAGCTTTAAGTCTTTACTAAGAAAGCTAAACGTCTTCTGACCTCTTACTTTAACCCCTCAAATTTGAAACGGACTGTCGTAACTTTGTGGAGTGGAAAAATTATCATTTGGACATCTGGACAGGCTTAATCCTGTCTGAACTTGGCTAAATGTAAAGATGATGAGGGAGTTTTGGTTGCAGAGTATGCATGAAGGCATCCTGAAGACCACACCATGTACATATCTGATCTCTGGAAGCCTGCAGGCCAACCCCTCAGGTCAGTCCTTTGTAATAAATCGGTGCTTATGTGTCTGTCAGCGGCTGAGGATAAGATGGGCTGGCATGGAAAGCCTCTGCCCAAAGACATGTCGGAGAGCGTGATCAGGGAGCTGCAGAGCCGCATCGTCAGCTGCAACAAGCGCCTCTATCCTGCGCCGCCCAATGACGACACATCGTCCGTCAGCCTGCGCAACATCCGCATGCCAAGCGCACCCAACTACAAACCTGGAGACAAGGTGAGATCTGCCATGACGACTGTGTGACAGTTCCTTCCCACTGATTTGTGTGTGTGTTTTTATTTTATTTTTATTTTTTTACCAGATTGCTACGAGGAAGGCATACGGCATGGCTCTGGCCAAGCTGGGCCGCTACAACGAACGAGTGGTCGTCCTCGATGGAGACACGAAAAACTCCACCTTCTCTGAGCTCTTCAAAAACGAGCACCCCAACCGCTACGTGGAGTGCTACATTGCAGAGCAGAACATGGTGAGAAGTATGAGGCACTTCCAGCTGTCAGAGTGAACGGAGCCAAAACGGTAACGTTGTGGTTTACTAGAACTTTCTACCCCATTGGGAACCGTTCCCACTGAACTAATGTCTTCAGTGATGTCAGCATGGATCTTTTTTTTTTAGTTAAAATTGAAAGAACTAAAGACAATCCAGCAGAACTGGAAACACAGATTTTGTCTTCAGTCTGTTTTTTTTTTTCCAAAACCTGACAGAAACAATGCTCCGATATGAATCTCCTGCTCTTGAAATCTTTTTTCAAAGAAAGAAATGATCTTCGATTTGAGGAACAGGTCAATTTAGTCTAACTTTATTGAAAATCAAAGATGACGAGAATAAAAGAGTGTTATTATCTACATTACAAAAATGAATTAGTTAAATTGAAAGACGGTGTAGTTTTTGTACTTCAGTTCAGTCAATTCCTTTCGAAAAAAATAACTACAACTATTCCTGTAATTTAGAAAATTGGTATATATTGTGTGCTGGTTTAAGCCTTTTACAGTTTTGCAAACCAAACATGACAACTGTCTATGTAACTTAATATTATACGAAAGTAGTGCACATTTATGCAATATTTTATGCACACAAAGTAGTGCGTAATTACAAAAAGGAAATTAAATGAAACATGATTTTTAATATATTTTTGTTGATGCAGTCAGGAGGAATTAAAACAGTGGTTCAAAGCTCTGGTTGAAAAGTCCATGCAGCAAAACAGCCATTATTTATACACTCTACAAATCTGGCCTACATAGAAGGGTGGACTAAGGTGATCTGGTCAGATGAGAATAAATTACAAACTGTCTGACAAAAACGCAAATCCCTTTCCCTGGAGTCTTTGTGTTGCTCTATAGAATCCACAACACGTCGTAACATTCTTTGTGTCTCCCCACCTCGTTACCTTTACTGCTGCCTCTCCCTCCTCTCTCGTGCAGGTGAGCGTGGCAATCGGCTGCGCTGTCCGCGACCGTAACGTGGTGTTCGCCAGCACCTTTGCCACATTCTTCGCCCGAGCCTACGACCAGCTCCGCATGGCCGCCATCTCCGAGAGCAACATCAACCTCTGCGGCTCCCACTGCGGCGTTTCCGTCGGTCAGTTCCTCTCATGCCGATTTGATTTTCTTTCGTTTCATAACGTGCCGCACCTTGTTTTGAGAAGTGGCTTGTTGCTGCATTAGGGGAAGACGGGCCGTCTCAGATGGGCCTGGAGGACCTGGCCATGTTCAGAGCCATTCCCACTTCGACCATCTTCTACCCGAGCGACGGGGTTTCCACGGAGAAGGCTGTGGAGCTCGCAGCCATCACAAAGGTACTCGGATCTCACCTTTAGTGAGCGACAACATAAAAACGGCGACATTGCCACAGGATGATGATTTCTGGTTGTTACAGGGTTTGTGCTTCATACGAACAAGTCGCCCAGAAAACAACGTCATTTACAACTGCAACGAGGACTTCCATGTTGGTCAGGCTAAGGTCTGGAGCAGCGCTTCCTCATTTCCGTTCGTTTTCATTTCGTTTTCAATTTGTTTTTTTACATGCAGTGAAAAACTGCATATTTGCACACCTGGTGTAAAAAGACCACCTTTTATTTTCACATAACCTGACACAAAATCAGATTACAGTCCCTCCTGGTACACTGGAATCATTTTTATTTGCTAAATGCCAACATTATCAGAGAAGGATACATTTAAACTATTTAGTATTCTTTCTTTAACTTCAGTAGTTTACATACAGTCCAGATGACGTCAAACCTTTTGTAAGGTTCTGATTTCACAACATTTGAGCTGAAAATATTTTCAGACGAGGTGTCAGGAAGAGAACTGTGGTCTTACCTTTGCTACTTTCCAGATTCCTTTGCACTTTGTGATCGTTGGGAGCAACCGAACCAGGTGACCTGTGACCTTTGTTATCCGTACCACAGCGATATGTTTTCTGTTCGACTTCAGGTCGTGTATAAAACCAGTGACGACCACGTGACCGTGGTTGGAGCAGGAGTGACCCTCCAGGAGGCTCTGACTGCAGCAGAAACGCTGAAGAAAGGTCTGGAGCCACAGAACGAAAAACACAGACAGAGACCAACCAAAGGCAGTGGGAAATGTTAAGATGACCTTCTGTACGTTGAAGTTTTTCTTCTTCTCCTTTTCATTAGAGAGAATCAACATCCGTGTGATCGACCCGTTCACCATCAAACCCCTGGACTCCAAGACCATCATCGACAGTGCCAGAGCCACAAGAGGACGCATCATCACAGTGGAAGACCACTACTACGAAGGTAAACCACTCAAATGAAGCATCCTAGCTAAATAGCATGTAATGCTCTGTAATGTTAAATGTTTAACTTATCTTGATTAGCCACTGTCATACCCCCATTTTTTAAAATTAGCTAATTTAATTAATGAAGTTCACTATCTAGTCATATTACTGTGTTCTTACAGTTGTGTTCTGAATATTAAACAATGTTCACTTAGTTGTTTTGCACATTTTGAGTAAAGTACAAAAAGAGTGAACACCTCTGCAATGATGTAGTGACTTTGTGTTTTTGCCTCCATCATGTTCAGTTCAGGTCAGAGGAGGAATATCTCTGGGTCTTTGTGTTATTTGCTATAACCTTTGTGGTTTTGCAGAGAACAAACTGAAAATAGAGAAGAGAATGAAGGGGGTAGTTGTTGTACATGGCTTATTCTTGCGGAGTGGTAGGACGAGCTGAGAAAACTGGGCTGTCACTGCATCTTAATTTCAACTCTGGCCTTTGGGCTCCTGCCGCCCTAGATAACGGCTGCAGCCCGACAGATACAAGCTTTGAGAAACTGCTTCCCTTCCAGTCTCATTTTGTTGTCTTCATTGTATACGTTTTAGGTTATTTGTCGTATCTGTTTTGCTGCTAATGAATGGCGAGCAGAAGCATGCATGTAGTGTTTTGCAAAGCTACACACAAACCGACTTTTCTACCACAAACTTTGCAGGTGTTTTTTTAGCATTTTATGTGATTGACCAACACAAAATACCACATAATAGAGAAGTGGGGGGGGGAAAATAATACACAATTTACATTTTTTATTTTAAACAAAGACCTAAAAAGTATGTCACAGCTTTGAGTTTAGCACCCCCTGACTCAATACTAAGATTTTAAGATTTTGTTATTCTCCCATAAAACGAACAGAGCTGTGCTCCTTAAGATGTTATTTGCGTTTATGTTGTTTGTTTTGTTTGTTTTTTTTTACTTAACCCAGCTTTAGGAGTTTTCACAACTTTTTTTCTTTATTTTGTGTCGGAATGAGTGAGGTGAATCCATAGGCACACCACACTATTCAGATTTTTATCTTTCAAAAAAAGGGAAAATTACGCATGTTCCTTTTACATCACAGTTATTCCACTGCACTGTGTTGGTCTGTCATATGATATCACAGCAAAATGCATGAAAATCTGTGGTTGTAATCACAAAATGTGAAAAAGTTCAAGCCACTGTAACCAGGCTGATATGGATGCAGCTGGAAATAACGTTGCCTGTCAGACTGAAGATGTTCCCTCTTTTGAAGTCCATTAAATTTTTTTTTCCAAGTGAACAGGGACAATAAATACAAGAAGTCAAAACAGTTTTATTTATTCTTGCTTCATTAACCTTAAAAGTGTGAGAACAAGAGTGAAAACATCACAGGAGGCCGGTGTCACGCCTGCCACTCTGCATCACATCCCTCCAACAAAGAAGTTGAGTTGAATTCAGAAAGATTTGTTGGCCGACTGGAGCACAGAGAAAGCGATTTCCGTCACTTTGAACTGGCTCTGCTCTGCATTCAGGTGGACTCGGTGAGGCCGTGTGCTCGGCGGTGGTGAACGAACCCGGATTCACCGTTCACCGCCTGGCCGTCTCCCAGGTGCCCCGCAGCGGCAAACCCCACGAGCTGCTGCGGCTCTTCGGCATCGACCGCGACGCCATCGCCCAGGCGGTGCGCAAGACGCTCAGCAGCTCTGCCAACGCCAAGTAAGGACGTCCCGAGGAGCGACATGGTAACTGACACCATTTAACCTGTGATCACCATGGAAACAACCAATAAAACCCTCACAGAAAGAAAGACGGTGTGGCCCGTCCGGGTCTCTCTCACTCTCTAAAGAGCAAACGGAAGACTTTTGTCGGTAATGTGGTCCGCTGCAGATTTTTACCCCCCATCAGTCGGAGTTCAGTAAACATTCCTCCTCCTCTTCACTCACAGATATTCACTCCTTCACCCCGTAGTTCCCCTTCTACCTCTACATTGAAAGTGCTGGTGCTGCTGTGGTGTTTTGGTTAAAAAGCAGTAAAACGTAGTTTGGAGTCGTGTATTTTTATACCGTATGTCATGTCTGTGGAGCCTCTCGGGCTCGGTGTAGATCTCACCCCACAGCCGGGTGGAGGAAACCTCGGGCTTGGTCTGTTTTGAGCACTGACTGTTTTTAACTCTTTTGATTCCGACTTTGGTTTGGACTGCTTCACACAAATAAAGGGATGGTTTCTTCACACTTCGTCTGTCTGGTGTCGGCTTTCTTTCAAAGAAAAGGAAGAATGAGTGAGGACTGCCAACCCTAACTGTATCAATAAAGAATTTATTCATCTGTTTTATTTCATAATACAGGTAATTAGGAAGAGCTAAATAAAACCCAGGTTTTAATGTTTTAAAATCCTCATGTTCTGAGTTTTTTTTTTTTTTTTTGCTTTTTGGGATTACTTAAATCTGATTGAATGTAGTGAAAGAGGCAGGATGTGCCTGAAACATCTGATTCGCTCTCAAAATACACTTAATTTTGTTCTCACACCTTTTGCTGTTACTAAATGATAAAGCTGAAAAATAAACATCAGATGAAGATGTAAAGATGCAGGAAGACGCCAACAAAGCAAAAACGGAAACGGAGCCACTATTTGCATTATTTTTGGAAAAAGCTGTTCTGGAATAATGTTTCACAAAAAAAAAAAAAACATATAAATGCCTTGAAAAGAAACAAAATAATACTTGAAGAATTTGAGTTTTTTTTTTTTTTTTTTTTTTAATCTTTGAGTCCTGAAGGCTGTAAAAAGTTATCAAAGTATTTTTATGCATTTTGTGCCACACCTTATATGGTCTGTTTAGAGACCTGCTGACTATCTGCCTGATCATAAAAGCTCAGAGTTGCTCCGTTTCCTCTATTTTTAATGCTGGTTAATAATTCAAAAGCTTGCTAAAAGATTTACGCAGGCTGCAGCCAGTACCTGTGCATCCAAAAATAAGATGCGTGTCAAATGCTGGAGCACCGGGAGCATACTTTAATAAAGTACTACTCTACTTTATATCAGTGTATATAAAGTAAAAATCATCTTATGCTTTGAAAATGCAAACATTTCAGCTGAAATAAGCCTGTTTCAGCCAACCTGTAATGACATTTGTTGTTGTACCTTAGAGTCTTTCTCCTCTTAACTCCAGTCGGCGAGAGAGGACCTCAGGAGATGTGATGTCCAGGATAACCTTTGACCTCTGCTCCTACAGCTCAGCGGGGAGGGGTGTGTTGTCTGCAGTGTCAGCTGTGGGTGTGGGAGCAAAAGAAATAAAGCGGTCTGACAGATCGCGTGCGTGGATGCAAGGGTCCACACGTGGAGTTCTGCGGCACCGTCTGCACCTGCTGGGTGTTTCAGTCCGACTCCCATCTAAGCATCTGTCAGTCTGAATCCTCTCTGTCAATGCAGAACACACACACACACACACACGAACGATGATCCTGCTGTCAAATTCACTTGCACATAAACCCATCGCATTAAAACATGACACTGTATCCTAATACTTAAATGTTGTGCTTTATGAACTTGAAAAGCTTTTAATCACAAAATCCACTTCATCACCGTCAGGAACGTCTAAGTCTATAGAGAACAAAGTACAAGTGATTCCTAAAATGTCTGGCAAAATACTCAGATATAAATGTAGATTATTTTAGTCGGTGCGTTAAATGTGGAAGAAAGGCAGCAGGATACCAGAAAACGACCACTAACGATCAAACTTGGCAGTGATGGTCTGAGTCCATAAAGTAAACAGTATTTTACTTGTACAGTCGTATGTCTGTATAGAGATAAAAAAATTGTTCATGCTTGGAATAAAATATTCCTTTATTATACACCATTAACACATTTGGGCATTCCTTATGAGAGCAATTTTTTTGTCATGATCACTGTAGTATAAAGAGACACAATAAAACTCTTATTTAAATGTAAAAAAAAAAAAACATTCTGTCACACAAGTTCAACATTTAATTTAATCCTGGATTTCTTTTTTGTGAGGGTGTAACTAAATGAGAGGCTTTTAAAAACGTTTACATTATGCAGACGTCAAAAAAAGCAAATGGAAAACCATTTTATTATTTAGCATCCCTAGATACTTGGGTTCATAGTGCTGTACATACAATATTGGCAAAGAGGATGAAAATTTCATCAGGAGCAAAGAAAATGCAACACGGAAAACGCTCTGCTTTGAAATAAGGAAAGTCTTGAAGGAAAAAAAAACATTATGGTGAAATTTAAATATTGCAAAGCAAGTAAATAGTTGTACTTTTAAACAGATTCAACAAATTTATTCCCTGAGAATTTTTTTTTTTATTCTTTTCTCCTCCTCTTCCTCACTGACCTGCCAGATCCAGTCTGTCATCCCGCCCCTCCCCGCCTCATCTCCTGTACTCATCCCCACAGTCTCCTATGAGCGCCATCAGGTCGGCGGCGCGCCGCGTGACGCCCTCTATGGCTGCGTGATCCTCTGCCGTCAGCTGCAGCTCGGGGCTGCAGCTGCGCAGGCTGTCGCCGATGTACTGCCCCGCCCCGGCGACGCCAAACCGACACCCGACGATGACTCCGCCCACGGCCGGGCGGTCCAGCACGTAGCGTGTGGCCACGCTGGCCACTGAGCAGCCGTGCCTCTTGGCCACTGTCTCCAAGGCGACGAGGAGGTCCTGGAAGAGAGCCCATCCGCCCCAGGAGTCAATCATGTTCTTGTACTTGGAGAGGGAGGCGGTGTTGAGCTCCGCCCTCGAGCTGGGCTCCGCCTTCCCCGAGTAACGCTCAGAGAGCAGGCCGCCGGCTGAAGAGGGAGGAGGAGGAAACGGAGAAAACTGAGCATGTTGAGTGTAATGAGGAGGTGGAGGCAGGTCGACATACGAAGCAGCGACGGAGGACTGACTCCATTTTGGAAAACCATTTTTACCATGGGCTCTGTTTTTAAATAATTTATATCCTGTAAGTTGTGCCTCACCCAGCGTTCCATACGTGAGGAGCTTTATGTTGTTGGCCACGCAGAACCGCTCCATCCTGGCTGCAGGTCGCTGGTCGATCAGAGAGTACTGCACCTGCAGGCAACACCAGCAGAGACGTGAACGCAGGAGAGGAAGGGGAAGAGGAGGGAAGAGGTGCAGGCCAGTGTGGTACCTGGTTGCTGGAGATGCGGATGCCTTTCTGAGTGATCTCCTCCAGTCTCTGTGTGTCAAAGTTAGTGAGGGCAAGCTCCCCTAGAGAATAAAGAGGAAACACGATTCGACGTGAGGACATGAAACTTATATAAAGGGAATATTTACGTTTTGGTGGGGGAAAAAAGCTGAAATTTTACCAATAAAAAATACATTTTTGTTCTCAAAATTCTGCCTTTTCAGCCAGCTCAGATAGAAACTACATTAGTGCCATCATTATTAATTTGAATGAGAGCTCTCATACGTATGACCCCCTCCTGCTGCAGGTCAGACAGGTGGCCCAGAGCATCCAGGTATCGCTTGTCTTTGTAGTCCCACCAGTGAAACTGAACACAGTCCAGGGCGTCCACCTGCATGCGGCTCATGGAGCGCTGCAGCGCCTTCTCCACCACCTGCAGACAGAGCAGCACGAATGAATATTTAGCTGTAACAATGAACCAATCAATGCCCAGATCTAGACTTAAACAGAAATATGAGGCAGGTGTAACTGCAGTGATTCTGGAGTGTAGTGCAAATGCACAACACACTTTAAAAATATTTGCTTTCAAAGTATGAAAACTATAAACAATGTGTCGTCCACCTCACAATTACCCACTACTTTATGTTGGTCTACTATTTAATCCTAATTAAATTACATAAAGTACGGTATTGTAATGTGACAAAATGTGAAAAAGTTACAAAAACCATGACTACAGCATGTATACGGGTTACAGACCCATATGGGTGAGTCTGTACCCCATACAGATGCTGCGCTTTGGACGGTACATTTTCGAAATAGTAAAATAGGCAGATTACAAAGGTTTTTTTTTTTTTTTTTTAAAGATTTACACTGCCCCCTGGTGGATATCACCTGCATCACAGACAAAAACAACAGACGGCTCACCTTGCGGTCCATCGGTCCTGGTCGGGGGACAAATTTCGTTAGACCCTGCAGAGCTGGAGCTGCACTTCCTGAGGATTTCAGCTGGAGATCAGAAGAAGAAACTTGAAATTACAAATGATCTTGTCCGTCAATTTTAAGCCATTTATAAACTTTTAGTTAATCTGGTCCTGACAAACTTTTGACATATTTAAAATCATCCCAAAAGAGGAATATAAATTTTGACGAATTTGTTCTGAATAGCTGTAGGCTGATCAATCACATTCACCATGACCATGCTCCTGGCTAAAGGTCCCTATTGGTCACTTTATGTTTACCTTGAGCGACTTGTTTCTTTGATAGTGAGCAGTTACAAAATTATTAGAGGATCAAATACTTTCTCGCCCGTGTTCAAAAGACAAAGTTTGAAAATCTAACACAGATCTTCCACAGAAATTCCCACCATGAATCCATATTTTAGTAATGCTAACTGCAGACTGTAACAGGAAAACGTTTCTGGGAACACACACATCGAAGGGCAACAGCTTCATTCTGCAGGATCAGGATTTAACTTCATGCTAAAAAGTGGACCAAAGCAAAAGTAGGAGCCTTTTACACTTCCATTTAGTAACTCTTTGATTAATCAAAATGTTTAAAACTTGCATAAACATCTCAGTTAGGTGTCTGTACATTTTACTTATATGATGAGATTACTCTATACATATTTATTTATCTATTAAAGGGAGAAAACTGGTGAAATTATACTGAAGTGGGATCATGAATGATTTGAAATGACTGAGTCCACCTGGTTACTGAACTGTCCATAAATCTCTTCAGCCGGCCCATAAATGTCTGCCATGTCGAACGTGGTCAGTCCAGCGTCCACATAGGCCTGCATGGCCTCAACTGGAGGAGGGAGGGCAGAAACAGACAGTTATCATCACAGCCATGTGTCCTTCAGAGATAAGCACAGAGCATGTTGCAACTGAAAATGTGATCAAATTCATCAACATGTTGATGAGCATGACAGCAAAGCCATGCTCAGGTGCACCTGAGCATGGCTTTGCTGTCACTTTGAGTCTCAAAAAACAGTTACTGCTAAAATCGGATTCCAAAATAAGTTTTACCGAACTTTACTAAAGATTTTTGGAGGTCTAAGTGTGTCTTAAATCTGTTCTAGAAATTAAAAAAACTAACTGGATAATTCATTTCTACTTGAAAGGTGGCCCAGAGGACTTGTTTAATTCTTCTCGAGGTTCATCTTTCACAGGTCAAGAACAAATTTTTACTTAATTTATGCCATATAAGAATGCAAAAATATGCGTCATCTGAAAGCAGTCAAACTTTCTCAAAATAATATCTCAATTTGTTCCGGCTGCTGAGAGATCACACAACATTCTTTAAATGCTATGTTTACGTTCAAGTTTACAGACATTTTTAGTTCACATAATTTCTGTTTAGTTTAATTATGCCAACATTTGACTTTAGATTTCTTTTAAAAAAAATTATATTCTAAAGTCTGAAAGCTTGATTAAACTTTTGAGATGCAGAAATATATTTGGATTCTTGTAAAAGATGCGTTCATGGAAGAATTCATTGATTTTACTGCCAATGTTTAAGAAATACACAAAATTAAACTTTTTGTCTTTCTGTAATGTTACAACACTCGACACTACATTTAAATTTCCTTTAAAAACACATAATGTATATATTTGTTTTAATATAGATTGCTGGAGATAAATCAAATGACACTAAATGCCCTTCTGGCATCTCAGAACTGATCGAAAAACCATTCGCCCTTAACGGCACCCATACTCTCTTTTACCTTAAGACCTGATGTATGTGCGCAGCTTATTTTCATACCGCATTCCTCAACTTCTCAAAAAATAAAACAATGTAAGCTGAACATTATTAAATGCTGCGTTTACCTGCTTTGGTTTTGTTCACGGTTCCGTGAGCTCCGGACACCTGCCACATCCCGTTCAGGACTCGGCAGATCTCCAGACCTCCGGCCAGCCTCACTTTGGGAACCGAGGAGGACATGCTATTGTCGGGACAGGTTTAAACTTCTCACCGCGTTGAGAATAAAAACATGAAACACAATTAAACCGAATTTCCATTGCAGCGACGTTAAATGACTTTAACTGATAGCATATGTTACTTACGTGATATGCTCTTGAAGTCTTGCTACACCCAGTAAATCTCACTGCTCATGTACGAGAAGCTCAATGTTCATTTATATATTACAAAAGACTTTGAGTAAGCGTTACAAAACATACGGCTGTTAACCACTAGGTGGCGCTCTTTTGCTGGAAACCTTGCTGCTATCCCCTACTGGGCAAAGTTAAACATATCTAAAGCCCTTCAAAACATTAATAAAACAAACATTTTAAATCAATGAATAACGACTCGCAGAGCGATAACTTGAGTAAGAAATTATCTTTACTTCACATTTACACAAAATTTATTTCAAATGTCATTCTGCTTTGGTTGCTTTCTTCTTCTTCCTTTTTCTTTTTCTCTTCCTTTTCTTGTTGGATGAATCATTAATTTCTCCCACTGCAGATGTCAGCATCTCCTCTGCATCCGAGCCGTCAGAGTTTTCCTCTGTAGCTTCAGGTATTTTTGCATCAGAAGAGGGAGCAGGAGGAACAAGCTCAGCCTCACTGTGACAGGAAGAACATCAGGTCGTACGATTTTCATACCAAGAAACTAAAGCAGCAGCTTATGATGACTCTTGTAACACGTGATAACCACATGTAGCTCATTTTGTTTCATCAACACAAATAAATGTATAGAGAAACAGATTTGTGATAATTTTCCACAATTCATTTGTGGCTATTACCGGATTAATGAGAGGAGAATTATGAAGAGAAACACATTTTTCCTCAAAGAATATTTAAAAAAAAAAAGTTCTTAAAAGCTTTACATAATGTGCAATATTCACCTTACTGGAACTGCGGGTTTCTTCTTTATGCCCCTACAGACACTAACTTTTTCCAGCATTGCCACAAAAAAGCCGTGTGTGAGAGTCTTGGTGGTACTGGCCCGTAAACACTGCGAGAGCGGCTCCAGTCCTCGTTCAGGCCACTGAGCCAGCAGCGGCACCAACCTGGAGAGGAAACATAAAAGCTGCTTTGTAAGATTTAGCCCCAAATCCTATTTGGTTACACAAAATACCAGATTCTGTGTAGGATGGTATCAGAGTTCCAGATCCAGGAATAACTGAATTCGTTTCTGTGCAAGTCTCCTATGTAATTTAAACAGTAGCCTAAGGCTCGTTGTCGCAATCACCCTCTCTAGAGTAAGTTACCGTAAAAAAGAAAAAGTAATAAAATTAAACCCACAACAAACATGCTAAACATTATTCGGAAACGGACTTGGGAGTATCCTTTGCTTATGCAAATGCTTAATAACAAATGGAGGCCAATACGGCTGAAACGATTCATCAGAATAATTGAGTTGAACTGATTATTGAAATAATCGCTGACTGATTTAGTAATCAAGTAATCGTTAACTGGAGACTCTAATTAGGCCATATGCTGAAAACCCCCCCCCCCAACATAATCAGAACAGTAGCTAAGCCAAAACTGTATTAAAAATATAAACATTTTGCATTTAAGATACAAAAAGAAATATGCAAATATGTTGTACTGAGAACTCCTCGGGTCACGCTTTAGCTTCACCTGGTTCAAGCTCTGTAAAGAAAATCTTTTATTAAAACCATTTCACATCCAACTTTTAATCAGTTAATCCAACTCTCTTTTAAACCTTGAGGACTTTTAACAAAGAAGGTGCATAAATTCAAGGAAAATTGTCAATACAAAGTAAGCAATGTTGTGAAAAAAAAAGCCCATTAAAAGGTGTAGATGGAGACGGCTGCTCTAGAAGAGGGTGAATATACCTGAAGTCGGGGTTCTGCTGCAGGCAGGCGGCGACGACTTCCTCGTTCTCCTGGCTGTGGATGGAGCAGGTGGAGTAGACCAGGCGCTTCAGGCGGGGGAACCTGAGGCTGTGATTCAGGCAGCGCAGCTGGAAGGAGGCCAGCGCCGCCAGGCGAGCCTTTTCCTCCTCCTGGTCGGCAGGAGATCTGTCCCGCAGACACACCATACCTGGACACCACAGAGAAACGTTTTGGTTTGCGTCAGTCAAGTTAGGATCTCACCAGATAATCACTTCTACACAGAGACATCTGGGTACCTGAACCGCTGCAGGATGGATCCAGCAGGATGTACTCTACGTCTTTATACTGTGGATCATCAGGGTCCACCGTCAGGAAGTCCCGATTGGCCAGCTGGTGACAGCTGACCCCAGCTCTGAGCAGCAGAGTGGACATCGTGCTCAACCGCTTCCCGTCCAGGTCAAATGCAAACAGCCTTCCTCTGTTCTTCATGATGGCTGCCAGGTGGCTGGTTTTGTTGCCGGGGGCAGCACAGGCGTCGATGACGTGGCTGCCCGGCGGGGGGTGGAGCAGATGCGCCGGGAGGCAGCTGGCTTTGTCCTGCAGGATGATGTGACCTGCTTTGTACAGGAAGTGGTCATGGAAGTCTGTGTTAGGGGGGAACGCCAGGACCTCTGGGAGGTGCAGGTCCAACAAAAAGTCCTTATTCTTCAGGGTTAAGTTATCCAGCCTCACAGCCTGACCCAGGTAGGAGAAGCCCTCCCTCTTCAGGTAGTCCACAGCATCCCCCACGGTGGTCTTCAGTGTGTTCACACGCACATACCTGGGCAGCTGGTCCGCGGGGGACCCAGCAGGGAGGAGGTCTTCGTTCCTGCTGACCTTCCTCCTCACCTTCATACGGGCCAGCTCCGCCTGCAGGCGAGGCCGGTGCTTCATCATGTTGGCCTTCCAGGCGCCGCCGCACTTCAGGCCCTGGCCAATCAGCAGGTCGTACAGCAGCACCTTGGCCAGGGGCATCTTCAGCTTGGTGAGCTTCAGCAGCTTGGTGGACTCGATGATCTCCTGCAGGACGGAGGAAAACTTCTGCGTCTCGCAAACCAGCGCGAAGAGCTGCTTGATGTTCGGAAACTTGCTGTCGTAAACCAGAGTCTTCAGGGCGCCCTGCTTCCGCTCGGCTTTCTCTAGGATCTCTGCGGCGGTCACGTACAGAGCCATGATGGTGGAAGGTCCTCACTTACCAACACGCTGCACCACTTTGAGAGCCTTTTAACAAGCTGCTGCTTATTCTTTTTTTTTTTTTTTTAGAAACCTGTTGACATTGGTCGCCTGGTTGTTCCTTCCTCTATGCCGCTGATATTAGGAGAAAACTGGTTTATTTTACTCATGGGCTCGCTGCGAGCTCCTCCATGTTTTCACCACGCGAGGGGAAGGATCCTGACTCCGGAAGTAAAATGTTTCTATGCGACGTCACGCCACGCACAGCCAATCACAGATGGCAGCTGAAAAAAAAAGTACTCTAAATAGAAGTTGATTTAAAGCTGCAGCGTTAACTTTTGTTTAAAAAAATAAAATATTTGTTAAAAGTCACCATGTCGTGACAGAATAAGACAGATAATCTGTGAAAAAAATAATCGAGTACTACTGCTGTCTGAAGAAATGTTCTGAGGCCAAAAACTGTCAGTAGGAGTGCATGCCTGATTGTCAGCACTAAGACCCTCCTCTTGGCTGTGATTGGTAGTTTCTAATTAGCATTGAGAGAAGGCAAAGAAACTCGATTTTTTCATATTATTTCTTATTCCAGACTGTCACTGCGGCAACAGTTTAAAACAAATATGTACAAAAATATCTGTTTATTAATGTTACATGCTGTAGCTTTAAGGGAACTGAAGTTTTTATACAGTAAAAGTTATTATCAAACCGAAAATTTGGTTTAACATTGCTTTATTTCCTACAAACACAAGAGACAAGGTCACTTTGGTGCTTGTTTACTCAAAATGATTAAATGTCATTAAATTTGCAAACATAACAGTCAGCTTGAATGACCGCTTGACTTAATATAAAAACTATAAACAATAAAATTCTGACATTACCCAGACTGATTTACAAAGGCTTGTACACATTTAATACAAACACACTATCTGGATTTTGCATACAGGCTACATCAACATTTCATAAATGAAGGCAGGGAAGTGTAACGCCTTGAAAAGCCAAACATGTAAACATGAAAATATGAAACAGTAATGCATATCAGATATTTTTTTCAAAGTTCTTCCAGGCCCAATACATGTAAATAAAGAGACATCCATCCATGTCTCTTTATTTAATACTGTAACACAGTTACTGCCATTTGTCTGTCGCATTCAAAAAGAGCAGCAACATGTTTCCCTTTTGTTTTCTAAAGAACAGAAACAATTTAATCTAAACTGAATCTGGTTCTTACAGTGGTTTCTAGTCTGCATATTCTCAGGTTGGACATCTAAAATCATATTTCTGTCAGCTATAAATGGTGCCACTGCAATACAAAAATAAACTATTACTGTTTCATTGATAATAACTTTACAGTAACTGAACACATCTGCAGAATTCAAGCACATTTGATATCTGCTTACTGCAATGTGGCAACTTTGGTGGTTTTTGGTGTTAAAACATCTTGACCAAGCGTCACTTCATCTTTGCTGGTTTGGGAACTCCACTGACCCGACCGGCCGTCCTGACCTTCATAGAGTTCTTGTACAGCAGCAGCCTCTCGGTGGTGTGAGATGGGAGGCGGTTCCTCTTGGCCCTAACGATGCAGGTTGCCATTGGATACAGCCGGTCGAAGCCCCCGGAGGAGGCGGGAGCAGCCAGCAGCTTCTTAGAAATATCCTGCAGCTGGGGGAACTGACAGGCCGACTTCCAGTATGCAAGAATGGAGCCGCTTTCACACATGGGTTCGGACAAATACAGGTCGAGCTCGGAAAGCTTCATAGTCTTTGCTGGAGGATGCAGGTAGCTGAAGATGGCCTTGCGCTTGAGGTTGTTTTCACCGACTCCATTGCAGTTCTCACTGGAGCTGCCAGCAGAGGGCTCTGTTTTAACGTCAGCATGGCTTCCTTCTGCTCCATCTTGCTTCTTCATTGGCTGACTATCAATCTGCTCCTTGGTTTCCGCCACAGGAACAGGCGCTGACGCAGTCTTGTTTTCTAATAATGATGCTAAGATTCTGTGAGCCTCTGACTTTGAAGGAGGAGTTAGGAACCCTGTTTGGGTTTTCGCAGTGTCGTCAGAAAAAGGCTGAAACAATGAAGAAGAAGTTGGTGGGAGTTTGCTGTGTTAAAGTTACTACTGGAATGCCTTTTAATACATCACACATTCTTACTATAAAGAACTTCATTCATCCCAGGCCACCAAAAAGCTAATTATATAACATCTGCTGGGTTGTCTGGACATAACGTGTACCTGTAGTTTCATTCTGGGGTCAAGCACAGTAGCAAGTATAATCTCCTTCTGGTGAATCACAGACTGGAAATGTCCATGAAGGCTCGTCCGCAGGGCCTTGCAGAAGTGATTGTAGTTGGTCACTCGGTTTTCCAGGGTCTTATCCAGACCAATGAGGGAGGGGATGATGAAAGACATGGTCACTCCGTTTCCTTGAAGAACCTGAGTTTGACAAGGATGAGAAGAATGTCAATACTCTTCATTTGGATTTTACGTTTTAGACCAACACAAAGTTTACAGCCGCTAATACCGCTAAAAATCCAGAGCAACCAATTATGTTCAGCAGTTGCCCGATTGGTAATATTACTAAACAGAAACATTAAGGGCATGGTCAAAACATGTTGAGCACAATTACTGGGTAATTAACTCTTTATAGTGTTGCTGCTAGAAGAATTGTGTTCAAATTACCAGACATCCACCTGTTTGACTTGATGCATGAGTGAAATTCTGTTTCTCTTTAATTAATTTTTCAGGAATGTATTAATTTATTTCGCATCTTTGGGAAGGAAACCAGGTATCCAACCTGACTTAAAGAAAGAGCATTCTCCTCTGGACAAATGCTGGCAGGATTTGCAATAAAAAGAAATCGTCAATAATTACCAGAAGCTTCTACCTGAGATTCAAAATGTTAGGAAAGGTTTTATGACATTGCTATTGTACAAAGTTATGCTGCAAGAGAGAATTTTACAAAAACAAAAAAAGTAAACCACGTTTTCTTTTCCATCACTTCACAAATACCTACTTGCGCATGTTACTAAGTAGAAACAAACAAAATAAAAGATTACCTGCAAAGCCTCCTCAAAAGGCTCCAAGAGTCCCAAAATATCAACCACCTGCTCCCTCTTCACCATGATCAGAGGGGGGGCGGTCGAGCTGTTGGTGGCCTCTATGCGGGCCTGGGCCAGGATCGTCATGACGATGCTCCACGTTGTCTCATGCACCATACGCCGCAGCGATAACATCATAGAGTTCCAGCGACAGTTGGCGGAGGAAGGACATAGCGACACGTTGCCCTCCTTCAATAAAAGCTGGAAAAATAATGCAAAGTAGCAGATTTGCTTTTGTAAAACAGTTTGAGCTAAAAATAAAAGACTTGCCAAAAATTCTAGCTACCTATCAAAGATTTGAGTACTTCGTGGACTGATAGGAACTCTTCACAAAAACACAATAAGGCTCTTCTGAACTCTGGACAGCTCTTTCCAGGCACTTTAAATGAATATGCAGCTCCTGACTGCGGACTACTACTTTCACTGACGGCTGCTATTGATTATTTTAGTAATCAATTGTTCTACTGATTAATCAAATCAAAGAAATTGGCACATTCTATGGATTTTTCATTTAATCACTTGAGCCTTTTTTTATACATTAAAAGATGCAAATACACAAATAAATTTCCTTTTAAAATATGAAAATAAACATTTATTGCCTAAAATGTAATAACACAGCATTCCATTATTGTAAAGGATGCATGTGCTGCTAAATAAATATTTCTAACATGTGAAAAGCTTGAATTAACATCAATACAGTGCAGGGCTGATATTTTGATTATTTTTGGATTTACCAATTAATAAGTAGATTTTTTTTAAGGTGCTTAATATGAGATTTTTATTTACAAAATTTGAACCAGGTGAAGCTACAACTCTACCACCTGAGGAGTTTCGAGTAGAACATATTTATAGATGGGATTTCTTTTTAACCTAAATGCTAAATAATTTTTTGTGCAGTTTTGGTGTAATTACCACTCTGATGTTAATTACAGTAAGTGGCCTTTTTTGAGTCCATTTAACAATTATTTGATTACTAAATCAAACTGTTTCCGCTCTGCTTTGAGTGTAATTGTCCAAATATGAATGTACCAATTAAGCTTTCAGTTGCATTAAATACAGAAAAAAAAATACATTAAAATGTAAACCATTACTACCTCGCTCCAGCAGACACTGCTCCTGAAGAAAGCAACCACATTGTGGATCTGTGACAGCAGGTTCTCCACCACTCTGGAGTTTTTCAGGGCGTCCCGGATCACGGCCTGCAAAGATCTGACGATGCACGTGTTCCTGGTCCCGATCTGCAGCTTTGAAAACGGGGCCTCTGACTCAGACATCTTCTCTGACAGAAAGGCCAGGATGTCATCGCCATCTGGCTCTCCCCGGTTTGAGGAGCACACGATCTTGTAGTCACAAAACAAATTATTTCCAGCTAGGATCTCCTTGGCCTGGTTGGCAAGGACATAGCCGATGTGGCGAGGGAAGATGCCGTAGCTCAGCAGAACGCCCTCGAGCTCGCTGGCCACCGCCATGCTGAGGTTTGTGTGGTTGAGGTGGCGGAAGGCAACGACTGGACGACGAATTTGCCAAGAGTCGCTAATGTAGTGGAGTTGGACAACAAGGACAGGATCCTCCGCTTGTTTCGACTGGTCCCCTGCCCACAGGTCACAGGTCACATGAATGGTACTTTCACTGTTCTTGGCTTTGGCGAGGGAGAGCTTGAGGTCACGGATGAGCTGCGGCTTGATGTTTCTTTCCACGTCCTCGTAGAGCTGAAGGCCGATGATGCGCTGGGAGAGTTTGTTGTATTCAGGGCAGATGGTGCCCATTAACGACCTGAAGCCTGCGCCTTCAACGAAACTATGGACACAAGACAGAAAATGTTTATTTTCCTCAAAGAAATGTATAAATCTGATTTAATCCAACGTTGTGTCATCAGCAGGTGAACTTACCTGAGTGGCAGCATGTCTTCAGCAATCATCCTCAGTGCCGCCTCGACAAACTTCTTCTGGTTCACCTGCGTGGCTGAAGGAGCGACAGCAGAGCTGGGACTGGAGCTGGAACTGCGGGACAGAGAGGACCTGGGGGAGGACACGTCTCTTCTTGGAGCTGAAATGGGCTGAGTTTGAACGCCTGCCTTTGGTTTCACTTTGTCAGACTCCTTCTGCTGCTTCGCAACATCCGAGTTCTCTGTTCCCGTTTTTATCTGCACACAAGCGACAATAGTAAAACAGATTGTGTATTTTTAACACACAAAACCTTTAAACAGAACTTATACTTCTACATGACTCTTGACATAAAGGCGCTTTTGAAATAATCCTTACCACAAGTTCAGGCGTCACTGGATCAGCATCTATTACAACGTCACATTTGAAGTCCACCTAGGGCGCAACGCACATCGCAAATGAAGAATTAAGAAGCTTTGTTTTTATCATGAGCTGAAAAGAAAATTAATTTGCTGATTTTAAAGTGCTTTACCTCTCCCTCTGTAAAATGCTGAATGTCAATGGAAATTGTTTCAGATACTCCTTTGTAAAAGCCCATCTCGGCTTTGCGTCTGATGGTGCCGTTAAAATGATTCTTGATAGAGTTTTCAGATCTGTTTGTAAACATTTGAAAATATAAATTGGCTTCTGAGCCTGCATTCGTAAAAAGCAAACATTAATGCTGACAACTAAATCACAACATAAATTTGAAGCTGTTAACTAGTGTCAACTAAGCGACTCACCTTCCAGGCAGCAGCTTGGAGATCTCAGCCCACCGGTTACCCAGAATGCAGTGGGCTTTGTAGATGATGAGGTCTTCTTCTGCAGACCAGATTCCCTTAGTAATTAGTGGGTCAAGGTGGTTAACCCAGCGTTCACGACACTGTTTCCCCTGCCTGCCGTTTAGATGCTTGGCAATCGTCGTCCAGTTTTTAGTACCGTACTTATCCACCAGCTCCAATATCTGCATGACATGAACCAAAAAAAAAACAAAAAAAACACGAGCAAAATTAAATCAGGGTAGGTTTTTTTAATATAGAATTGTAGATAAAATTACATTCTGTACACACAGACTGCAAGTCAAAAACTTTAGACCAAATCTATCACATTACAAATTATAGTAATCTGCATTTTTACTGCCCTGTTTCACGATTCTGTTTGAATTTTCCACAAGAAATAAATAATGAAGCACGACAGAATGATAACTGTTGCGTTTTTACATTCGACTTCAATATGAATCTGTCTGAAATAACTGATAAAGGATTGATAAACAAAACTAAAATATGTGTTTTAAAAGGCTTTTAAGCATGGGTTAAGAACATGAACTTTATTCAAGTTTCTAGAAGAGAAATCCAATCCATCTTTTTGGTGTGAAAGTTCAAGAGCCTCATTAATATTTCCAGTTTGTAACAAATTTCATGTTCACTTTCCCACCTTTTCATCTTCCTCTTTAGACCAAGGTCCCTTCACTAATTCAGGATCCAGATTTTTATTCCATCGAAGAATACACTGCAGTTCTGTTCGACCCTGCCAGGAAAAATCAGGAAATATTATGGAGTTTGCAACATGACTAAACCTGGCTGACATTAAGATATTTGTTTTACTCTCTGATTTTGCTTCTAAGTGCACATACTGGTAAAAAACTCGCAATGGTTTTCCAGTCCTTTTTTCCAAAGTTAGTGACAAGGATTTTGAGGTTTTCATCCTGCATTTCAGAGAGAACACATTTAAAACACATTATCTCACAGAGTCTAGAATAAAAGTGGCCTTTACACTAATAAGATATTTTTTACTTACCTCTTCGTGGGTCCATTTTATCTTACACTCAACGTCATTCTTTTTTTCCACTCCATCCAGACAAGTAAAGGACGACTTACTGTCACCCTCTTCTTCCATTCTGCAAACATTTAAAATCAATAAAATAAACATGGTGTCTAAGCTAAAATGTCTTAGAATGAACAATATGCTGTGGGTGATATGAGGAACATGTTATGCTTTATAACGTAAAGTTTTATGAGCTACCTTGTTGCCAAAGCAATTTGGCTACTTATTTCGGCTAGTATTCGAGCAGCTAGTAATTAGTTAAGTAGCAAAGATTATATTCGGTCAAACGACTTCAAGATAGAAAAGACAACAAATGCAAATGTGCACCAAAGACTACGCTGCATGATTTATCAAATAAAACCTCTGGTGAATAAAGATTACAAACTATAAACACTTACGTTCCAGCTCTGCTGTTTTATTCAGCTGGAAAAACTCACGTTGGTAACGACGTTTAGTAGTTAGCTGAGAAGCTTGAGCACCCCAAGCGGCGCAAGTCCGTTACTGCAATTAGCCTGAGCGCTACTGGTTTTATGAGCGAAAATTGAGCGTTGAGGATAATTTAGCTTAGACTTTTAAATGTAATTTGCATACATGATTGTAGAGCGCAAGCAGCGTTCTTTCCACGTCTATAAAGATTACAACGGGGTTTAACATACACAGCTTTCTACTGTGACACAAAAGAGCTCCGCCGTTTTCATTGGACGTGCCGTGGTGGGAGAAAACCACAACACTCACGCTACCGGACAAAACAAGGCAACAATTACTCCAGTTCCCAATGAAAAGACAAAAAAGCCATAACAATGTATGTGAAAACGCGGCTACCTAAATATTTAGCTCTAAAATAGCGTATATCAACATAAACTACAGTTTTCACACTTACCTGCGCGACATTCCTCCTGTTTCTGCGTGTGGAGCTTGCTGCTACTTTAGCTGCAGTTCAGAGGCAGCTTGAAATGTTGAATGCAGATACGAGGCAAACCCTTAGAGAAAATACGGAACAGCCCAACTATGCATGGCAAATGGGAACTGTGTCAGGTGAGTGAAACACAGAAGAATTGAGACGCAATCTTAAAAGAGTGAAGATTTACCCGCGAGTGAAAAACGAAGGTCTGTTCAAGAGCACTGCTGCTGCACAGCTAACACAGGCACCGGAAACAACCCACGTGACCAACAGCTCGAACCCATGCTAGCGGCTAGCTTATGGGGGTGTTCTGAATGTTAGGGATTTCGCTGTTAAATAACCTAAAGAAACAATTTAATAAGGGATAGTTTTAATTAAAACTGTTATAAATGTAATATTTAGTCTTTTGTAGTTATAGAGCAACATTTTAACTGAATTATCTTTCTTTATTTACTACAGGCTTTAATTTCTGTTTAAAGCTACACATCGAACAGCTAAGCTAGCTCACTACACCTGAATTTAGCAGTAAGCTTTTTCAGTTAAAAGTGGAGGGAAAGAAAAGAAAGAAACAAAAACATTATCCAATACATTATAATTTATAATGAATTCCTATACTTTAATTAGTGTTTGTATCTCGCTATAACAAAATGTAATGCTTTTTAGTTATAGGGTTATTAACTGTCCAACATGTCCTCACCTTTATTTGCCAAAATTTGTTTTCACCTACAGTATCTTTTGGAAAGAAAGACCTGGTTTTTATTTATGTATTCATTTATCTATCTAAAATCACTTTTTGCAAAAAAATATATAAATAAATAACTTAAGCCATTATTTCACGAAGGTGACAATATGATCATTTTGTGTAGTATAATTTTACAAGATACTGTTTCCCCTGCCTGCCCATATACACAGCACTTAAGATTTAGTATAAACATATAACGAACCAATACTGGTTATTTTTATGCTTGACCACATGCAAAATGTCTATGTGAATTAAGTATGCAATGCAATGTTATGTAGTGCGACTTTAAAAAAGTAAAGTTATATCAGCTGGCATCCAAATCTAGCTGCCCGCTGGTCCAAAATGCTGTACAGCAAATGAGATGAGACAAACCACTGGTACTGTCATGATATAAACCTTCTTTTTATATTTTCATCTGCAAAAAATATAAACATTTACAATTTTCAAATAGTTTTATTGTTGTATAATCCATCCAAAGTATATAGAAGCTATTACAAGTGGCCAGTGATCCTTCAACGATAACAAAAATCTACAAAGCTAGTCAGTCACATAGTGGGTACTTTTTATGTTTCTCTTGATTAAAGCGAGCCGTAAATCTTGACTTTATATTGGGTGTATGCTTCAAACTGTGATATTTGTGTACCATTACATCCCCAATTTTAATGTTTAAAGACTTGCTGACTTAGGACTAACAAGAACTTAAGGCCAAAAAAATATTAATGTTCTGGATTCCCTTTAAAATAATATTGGATTTCTCTGATTGTCTTGTCATCAGCACCAACTAAGTGCTGCTGGAAATGTGGCCCACTTGTTTATAATGTTGCCCTCTCTGTTTACAACAATAGCTAAGGAAAAACCAATTTGGCACACAGTTACAGATTTAAATGTCATAGCAATTGTGCCTTGTGTAATCACAAGGCACAAGAGTAATGAAAGAGATATGTAGTTACTTCACCAAGAGCACATGGATTGACAGAAAAAACTTCTAACATGTGAATTTAAATACATATTTTTATTTTACATGTACAAACAAGACGATTTATTTGACTAGGAATAATACATTAAATCCAAAACCTAGAACCAGTTACCACTAAAATAGTTATAGGAGAAGCACTTCATATGTGTTTACCCTGATACATCAATTTTAACACATTGCACAATTATTTTTGCAAAGCAGTTACTGTACATTTACACAAATATCTGTGCACACGCTAATGTGTGCACAGAGATTTCTCAGGAGTTAACAATACATAAATATAAAAACCAGCTTTAATATTAATACTACAGTATGGGTGACTGCTACATCAAGTATGTTTTTGTTTGCAGATCAATGTAGACATTCAAGCCCGTTACATAACTGTCTATTTTTGTTCATAAATGTACTTCTGATTATTATAGAAAAGAAGCACATTTACAATTGCTTCATTCACCTCACCAAACTAATTTCTTTTCAATAAAAGTTCACATCTTTGTTTTATAAAGTAACTAGCGAAAAGCCTGGAAACAGACTTCAGAAGACTGGTGCTGTGCATAAGTTTACCTTTGTTCCACTGTACAATTAACCCATTTATCTGTAAATAAAAATCATACAGTTTATAAAAATATAAAAAGTAGATAAAAAAAAGAACCTATTTAGCCCACCAATCACACCAGAAATTAGATTTAAGTTATACAAGCAAGAGTTGAGTTTACTGTGTTCTTTTGATTTTCTTATATGATTATTTCTTATTTTTTGTCTGTGTCCATTCAGTTTCTGGACATACTTAAGGAAATGCAATGCTTCACTTTTTAGCATAACATCTAAATAAAAAAAATTAAAAAAATCATTATGGTGGTCTACATCCAGCCGCTCCTTCATATGAAATGAAGAAGGGAATATTTGCTATCCGGATACTCTGAACATCTTCATTTCCTGCATGCTCCTCCTCTGAGCTTTGCCAGCTGGGATTCTGTTACATCTCTGAGATGAAAACACAGAACAGCGATCGTCCCCTTTGTTTGACAGAACGTATCATTTTCACTGGTTTTTCTGACGGTTTGAACCTTTTGGTCTCACAGGAAACTGTCCTCTGTGCCGACGAAGGAGAACCCGTTGAAAGCGTTGTTGGCGCTGGTGCTGGCGTTAAACTCCGGGGTCCGACTCACCGAGCTGGGAACCATTTCCCTGGTGAACTCCGGATCAATGTGTTGGGTGTCGGCCGGGCCTCTCTGGAAGACAGTTTGATTGTATCTGATTATTATTTGCCAGAGGTGGGATCAAGTCACTGTTTTGCAAGTCTCAAAACAGGATTTAAAAATAACGGGGGGAAAAAAGGAGAGACAAAAAACGGCTGTAGTGTAAAGTGCTGTAGTGTAAAGTGCATTGAATGGTCAAATTGCTATCGGAGTTTATTTATTCTTGAGATTCACACAGCTGAAGCTTGACTCAGACTTGTCCTCAAGTCCGAGTCAAGTCTCAAGTGAAGACGGTCAAGTCAAGTCTCAAGTCGGGCAAAAGTTGAGTCAAGTCTCAAATCGGGAATTTCAAGTCATTTCGAGTCGGTTTTTTTCTTCTTTTTTTTCTTTTTTTTTTTTTTGCAGTCCAAGTGGGGTTAAATCTACAGCTAATTTCACATCTCAGTATTGATAAAAACACGTTGCGTGAATCAAGCTTACCAGAATCACTAACCAAGACACAAAATAATGTGCTGCATTACCATCCAGAAACCACTGGTGTGAAAGTCAAAGTCAAGTCCGAGTCTTTGAGAATTTTTTCAAGTCAAGTCTCAAGTCTTGATTTTAATGACTCGAGTTTGACTCGAGTCCAAGTCATGTGACTCGAGTCCCCACCTCTGTTATTTGCTTGATTTCCTTCTGTTTTCATTTCATTACAGCAGACACAACCAAAGGCACTTTTTGGTTGAAGAAACAAATGTCAAAACAAGCCAGGCCCTTTGCAAATACACAGTAAAATCTGTTATAAATTTAAAGAATCGCTCAATTAATACTTGTCTGACAACACAATGTTGGTGAAGCATTTCTAAGAGCAACATATCATGTTCTAATCAAAAACTGATTTTAAAAAACTGTCTTTGATTTGTCTGGGAAGGGTTTCAAAGCCTTTTAGGGCCAACCATCAACGGATGGATAAAAGTGGTGAACCTTCCCAAGTCATCCTACTGAAATTACTCCAGGAACACATCAACAATAGCAGTTTTACAGAACTAAACTTACCACGTTGGGGTTGTAAGGAGGAGTGATCCTCTTGTGATAAAGGTCGTCCCAGTTGATTGGAGCAAAGAAGGGATGGTTCTTTATTTCCAGCTGCAAAAAAAAAAAAACAAATGACAACAATGAAAAGATTAGAGGAAAAGTTATTTATTCACATTTTTTTGACATATATCTTTTATTGGAACTAATTGACTTGACAAAGTTTATCAGATACTCCATTAGAAGTATTTTTAAGATTTTTTATTTTTTTTCCAGAAGGAGCTGCTCCAGCTATGTCAGCTCTACTTCTGCTGGTCCTCAATTGACAAAATATTGAACTTAACTCCTTTTACAAAATCAAGACATATTTATTGTCTGCAGATTTTTAGGACAAACACACACTTACAAAGTCAGCGATCGCTCCGAGTCGTCTGTGCGGGTCTTTCTGCAGAAGGCCGACCAGCAGAGAGCAGACGACCTCTGACTTCCCCGGAGGGAGCGGCAGGGTCTTGTGGAGAATCCCGTCGTACATTTCGCCAACATCCCGGCTGTAGAAAGGAGGCTAGAATGGAGTGAGAGCTTTGATTAATATAATATATAATACTGAGGAAACAGAAGCTAAAGACAAATGAGCCACAGTACCAGAAACCTTTTCTTTTGCATTAATCGTAGAAGTAATCTGAATTATGAAGGATACTTGAATAAATGAAAAGTGAGTGTTACCACAAAGGATACAATTCAAACTTTATTTTTCTGTAAGTCATCTAGCAGATGTTCAAAACACAAGAATTTGACACTATGATCAAATAGATTAAAATAAGTAATAAATGTTTTGGATTACAGATCAGCCACTCATAAACACACATACCAGGCTATAGATCATCTCATAGAGAACGGCTCCCAAACACCACCAGTCTACTGTCCTGTCGTACGGCTCCTTACGCAGAATCTCCGGTGCCAAGTACTTCAGAGGAAGAGAAGAAATTCATGAACAAGTAGAGGTAATCATAAAAGGAAGGGAAAAAATTGTGCTGCTTCTGACATTACACAAGTTTCAGTAAGAAAAAAGGAGTATGTTAACTTCTTACATTAGTCCTCTGATGTGAAATTATTATAGCTTTTCATGTTCTTGCCACTCACCTCTGGGGTGCCACAGAAAGTGGAGGTGGTTGCTTCTGGCTCTACGCCTTCTTTGCACAGCCCGAAGTCTGTCAGCACCACATGACCCTGCAGACACCAGACACATGCAATCCCAAACTACACTGAATACAACGGCCAAATGAAATGAGCGAGGATCCGTTAGTGGCTTTACCTGAGAGTCTAAAAGGATATTCTCTGGTTTTAAATCTCTGTCAAACGCAAGAGCAAAAGCCATGGTTATCGGTCGGTTGCATTCCAAGGTGACTAAGCTAACACGTCCAGCATCTCTGACCTGTAGACGATGTTAAGAGAGTGGAGGTAGCCGACAGCGCTCGCCACTTCGGCAGCGTAGAACCGCGCCCTCGGTTCAGAGAAACACCTCTCCCTCTGGAGGTGGAAGAAGAGCTGCAGAGGAAGATTAAATGTTTATGATGTAGTAAAAGAAAAAAAAAAGTTGTACATGGAGCAGGAAGTGGAGCGGGATTACAAATGTGACGAGGAAACGGAGAGGAAGGGTCGAGAAATTTGGGAGGAACAGAGAGAGACGTCTTTAAACAAAAATGGTGCAACAGTTATGTGACTGTAACATTTCAAACATAAGTAAAGATTTTGTTCAAAATGCCATTTAAATATAATAACTGAACATAAAATAAAAAGAATGAGCAAAAGAAAGAAAATGGCTGGGGTGATACTGAGTGGCAATATGAAATTTTCATAAAAGCAGAATGTTGATGGTTTAATTTTAAAATATATATATATAGATTAATGTTTAGGACCTTCCTAAATCAGTCTCTACCTGAGTTCATCTAAGTTCAGTTTTGTTGTATTTGGCCGTCAAACATGTACCTCTCCTCCGTTCACATAGTCAAGCACAAAGTAGAGTTTCTCTGCGGTCTGAAAGGAGTAGTGGAGCCGGACCAGAAATGGGTGTTTCAGGCTCTTCAGCAGCACGTTCCTCTCTGCCATGATGTTCTTTTGCTAGAAGAGGAAGAACAAAATGACTGACATCTTCTGTCGCAGTGAAAGAACTTCAGTATATCCATGAAAGTCAGACGTTACTTTCACAAAATACACAACAGTAGCACAACAGAGAGAGATAAAATCAGCTTTTCCCTGGATGACAGCGCGGATGTTTCCAAATGCGACCTGCATCTCACGAAGCCGTTGACCCTTCACGTTCTGTATTTACGACACGGTTCATGGCTCGGCCTCACCGGGTAGCAAAACGCAAAGTCATCCATCTTTTTATCCCCGTTTCCTGCTTATCACCGTGCTGTATACTGTAACTAACATGTTCGAGAACGCAGCAAACGGCGTCATCTAAAGAATGTTTAGGTCAGTCTCTGTCCTGGACAGACTCATTAACCGATGAACAATTAATGGTCATGAACTCCTCGTTTTTCTTCTGCTCTTGTAGTTTTGTCTTTGCTAGTGGCGGATGTCAGTCGCTCATGCTGAGCTGGATTCTTCTGGAAGTCGCTTTCCGTTAAGAGGAGGTGTTTCCTCTCCACTGTTGCCACATGCTTACTCAGGAAAGCGGATTACTTGAAAGTCAGTGACTCGACTCAATCAGATGAGCTTTAAAAGGATTACTTTCAGCATTATTGTGACTGAATGTGATTACGTTGTTTTATTAATTTGGCATGACCTGAACTGTATTTGGTTATTTGAATCTAAACAAATGATTGTATTAGTAGCATGTAAACAATTAGATGTAAATTAAATCATTTTTTCTTGATATTTTTATATTTTTTGTAGACCTATGAGTGATTTATTATTTAATAATAATATTTGTTTAATTTACAGCAACAATTGTTCATATCTTCAATTATTAATGATGTAATTTGACATTGGTAATACATAATGATGCATTCGTTAGAGTTTTCAGAAAAGTTAAGTTTATTTTTGTTTTAAAATGAAAAAATGGAGAATAATAAAACCATTTTGTGGTGGCATAAACTCCACCAGCTATTAATGGCAAAATTATGTTTTACTCAGTATAAAAAAAGAGAGTTTGCTTTGTGTAACTCGTGTTTTATGTCATTTATGACAAGGCGTAGGCTTTAAAAGAAACACTTTGTAATTTGGATGATTACCATTTTCTTTATTTGATTTAGATAAAGTTATTACATGTAATTATAAGCAAAGAGAGACGTCTCCAAAAATGGCCTTTTGAAGATAAATGTTACCACAGAGATCTCAGAAAATGAGTTTAAGCCCTGAGACAAGCATAACAACAAACTATCACCAAAAAGACGACGTATCACTTTAACTGGAGTCCAGCTGAGCTCTCGGAGTGACACGAGGATCTGGTTCTCTTTACTCGGATATTTTCACCGTGTTGTTCGACAAACACTGAAGTGTCCTGGTTTATTTTCTGTGGGCTGTAAAATGTGTCCTTTGTACGGAACAAGCTGCAGATTAGATTAGATACAGATCAGATCTTGCCGGGTCAGAACTCTGTTTACTAATAACTCTCAGAGATACTCATCCACCCACAGACAGAGATTCACATCTATGTTTGGTTTCCAATAGTCCTCAGCATTATTTACTATTTAAATGTAGTTTGTCTGCAATGATAGCAAAAAAATATCTGATTTAATTGTAGCTTGAAGCTGTATAGTGGGATATATTTATTTGAAAAGTGTATGACAACTTGATGCTTGACTTATATAAAGACGCTGTTCCTTTGGGTGTATTTAACGGTTGATTCGTCAGGACCAAGGTCAGTTTTAATAGCCAAACATACCAAGAGAAACAGATTCAAGTGGCTAAATTACCTCTTTTTTCTTGAGGATGATCTTCTTCTGCAGAACTTTGACTGCGTAGAACTTGTTGTCGGCTTTCAGCTTTGCAAGCAGGACCTGCATGATGGTTGGCTTATTAGTGGTTTGTTTAGTAAATACTTTGCAGCAGCATCTCAGCACAATTGTGTCAGGATATTTCATCAAAAGTGTGCACCCAGCACAGACAGCTGAACTCCGGGAACGCACAATGCGGAGAAATGTCGGGAGGATTGATGCAAAGGAAGAAAAAAAAAAGTCACTTATCTTATTTTTGTGTGATAAAAGAAATAGAAAATTATAAACTGGTTGAAATATTAAATGACTAAATAAAAATGGGATAAAGTAAAACAAAAGCAAAAAAAAAAAGTAAAATCAAATCCTATTAAAAATAAGAATAAAAACATTTTGTTTTGAAGTGATGAAGCAATAAAAATGAGTTTCAGAGTTGGATGTTTTTCGTCTGCTCCTTGCAATACGATCTTCTTAACCAGTGACTTCAAAGTGTGTGAAGTTGAAACATCTGAGCGGAAACAATCTATTTATCTATCTATTTATAATCTATTTATGATGTTTACCTGAAACTAAGCAAGGGTCCAGACAGAGTGGATGGAAAATATGCTTTGACAGCCACAGATTGAGTAAAACGTGTTTTAAAGAGTCTAGTAAGTTAATAAAATAATACTTTTTTTTATTATTTAGTTTAAAAAATGTTGGTTTAATGTTAAATCATAACAGCTTTGGTGTAGAAATAAATTTAGAAATCTTTCACCTACAAAGCAAAGCGATTAAACCTCGTTAAAAAACAAAATTTGACAAAATGATTTACGTAAAAAAAAAAAAAAAAGAAAACCTGGGAAATGAGCATCGGAGAACCCCAAACATGAGAAAAGATAATATAGGATGAACAGTTCACTGTTTGAAGGACAAGATGGGTCAAAATATGTTAATTTAGAAACTAGTTTCATCAGTGCCTTCTTAAAATTGTCAACTCTAAGACTCTCTGAGATTTAAACCCAGCTGGGATTTTCAGCTAAGAAGAAATGGACCCAAAGTGGAAGCTTACTGGACCAGTAAACTTCCACCATGGACCAGAGGATGATCATGGTATTTACTAGCTGTAAGAAACTTTCCATTAGCAGATGATGCAACTGCTAAAGACATGAAAAATAAGTTCTGATTGAGTGACTAATATTCCAGGTGTTTTGCACCAATCATTTTATAATCAAAACCTAATGAAGTACCATTTGGCAAAAGAATTGATAAGGAAAAAAAAAACATGGAAACTCCATGTTCAAATCTCGAACTATTGCAAAGGTAAATTTCAGTAACAAATTTCAGATCGGTGTATTTCAGCTAGTTAAAAAGTGAGGAGGCAGGAAGCAGATTTTAAGTTCGACGGCTCAAACACTCTGACTATGGCTTGGAGGTCAGGAGTCGGACACAATCTTGCAAAATTAATTTCTCTCTCTCTGTTTCTTTTATATAAGCAGATCAGGGTAAAATCTGTGCTCCCTAATGGCTCATAAAACTATAAAATATATTCATTTATCAGAACAATCAATAATACCTGCAGCATGGCTTGTATTACGACCAAGAAGACAAACCTGAAGGTTTGTGAAGAACAAAAAAAATACCCCCAAAAAACAATAGATCAGTTTAATAGTGCAGACATAAATAAGTGTTTTAGAGTTACCTTCCCAAAGGTTCCTTTACCAATGACAGCCAGAAAGTCAAAGTCAGTCGGTCTGGCACTAAAACAACAGGAAGGTCAACTATTAAAGGATCTGCATTGCTTTGCACACCAGATTACACAACAGGCTCATAATATGACTACTTAACAAAAAAAAACACACAAGTAAAAATAAAAATAAAAAAAACTCGGTGTCAGACAGTGGTAACCGTCATTCAAAATGATCCAGTGTGAATCATTTATGAGGAACAAAAGCGTGTGAACTTCTGGAAGCAAATCTGAAGAGAAAAACTTATTTATTTTTTACAATATGGGATAAGTTCAGTAACCGCAGTAGAGAGGTCATCGAAGAACGGCAATCTGATCTTTAAAGTACACATTTATGACTCCTTCGAACATAATTGCATAATAAAAAAAAAAAAAGCTCTGATAATATCAGAATAAAAAATATGAGTCGATCTGCAGGCGGCTGCCAAAAGTTACCACACCATGTTTTGTCAAGAGTTTCCATAGTGAGACTGAATGCGAGGAGAGGCCAGAAAACAAACGGACAAGCTAAGTAAAGATTCCTGAGGTCATGCAGGGTCATATGAATGCAACCAGAGGCTAGTCTCACATTGTTAAATGTTAATCTTGAGAAATAAATACCCACTGCACTGCCTCTCCTCCACAGTTTGTTAAAGATTATACTAAGAAGTCAAAAGGTTGCTGGAAAAACAATATCTTGACTTATGAGGTGGAAGCAGAACTGTTTTGGTAACATTTGACAAACTTTATCTGTAAAACCTAACAAGGTTTGTTTGCTGCATTCTTCTCCTAAAGGTTTGAATTTATTGGGTGGGAAGTTAGTACATTAATCATGAAATGAGACTCTTGCAGAATGATGTATTATTATCAGAGTTATTCTTTCAAAGAGAGGATCAGGTGAGACACTCAAAACAAAGTTTCACACACTTTTGCTGCCTGTAGATAAGTAATATTGGATCACTTTCACCGAGATCACTTCAGATCAGTTTGTTTTAGCTAATCTAGTATTACAATTTCTATGGGTTAATTTGCCAATTCAAAAAAAAAAAGGGAAACAGATGGTTTAATAAAAGCAGAGTTACTGACTGAGGGTTTGCTGAAGGTCCCAAATTGACATCATCAAGAGGAGAGGAGGGGGTCGACCGCAGCTGGAAACATATAGAGAAAAATACACATGATGCTTAAAATGATCAAAGCAAGCCAACAGATTATAAATTTAAAAAGAAAAAAAACAAAACATTTTTAGTCTCGTTTAAGGAATCTACATTACAATGTTAACTGTGCGCTTCACAGAAGAGCAAATAATTTTAACCGCAACACGTAAAGTGTCCATTTCAGATGATCTTAGGAAAGTTTTACATTCACTTTCAAAGCTTTATTTGATAAGAATAAGAGGAAGAAGAATATTTTTGTTCCACCTGTTTGGTTTGGCAAACGCCACTGTGCGACAGACTTGTTTGACCATCTGCGTTCAAAACTTTTCACTCAAATCTTCTCCATCATCAGAGACTTGTCTCAATCACTGCTTTTGTTTCTTCCAACTAAACATTTTCCAACAGTGAGCCGCAAGCTAAATAATTAACAACACAGTCAAAAGATAATCCAGACCTTAAAAATGTGCGTCCTAAAATAGTTTGGTCACAAGACATCTTGTTGGACAAAGCGGTTATTCTGAATGTTGATGTGTAAACCAACCTGCAGACGTACTTCCAGTGTCACATGCTCAAACAGCCTGCTGGTTAAAGCAGAAATAACAGCATTTGGTTAACTCACGTTGCAGT